>NC_044557.1:108938622-109116122 GCF_007565055.1 Rhinopithecus roxellana
CTTGTATGTTTTGTAATTTTATACGGTGAGCTCATCTTTAGTTTATTTTGTTTTTTTCCAAAAGAATTCGATGTGGCCTGAGTTTGGAGAGTGTCCCAACAGAGTGCTGTCGTGTTTGCTTCTGCCATTTACCTCAGGAATATCATAAGCTTGGGATTTTCTATACATTTCTTGGCTTGGCAGTACTCACTGAGTAAATTCAGACCCCATCAGTGAGAGGCACAGCTGTGGGTCGTGGGCTCTCACTGGAGGCTTCTTTTATTTCCATTCATGCTTCCTTGTTAGCTTCCTTTTATGGTGGCTAGGGTTTTGGTTTTTCTTTTTCATTTTTGAGGGGAAGAGGGCTGGTTTGGGCTTTTTAGTCTGCAATCCTCAACACTTACCTTGGGCCTTTTACTAAGGGTACAGCCCTTGCGGGTCCTAGCCTCCCTATGGTGGTCTCAGCTGCAACTCTCCTCGCCTGAGCCCGAGGCCTTGTCTCCTGTCTGTGAGGTTTTTTGTGTTGCTTTGTTGTATTTTTTAAAGACAGAGTCTTGTTCTGTCGCCCAGGCTGGCATGCAGTGGCGCAATCTCGGCTCACTGCAACCTCCGCTTCCTGGGTTCAAGCCATTCTCCTGCCTCAGCTCCCTGAGTAGCTGGGATTACAGGTGTGCACCACCATACCTGGCTAATTTTTGTATTTTTAGTAGAAACAGGGTTTCACCATATTGACCAGGCTGGTCTCAAACTTCTGACCTCAAGTTATCCGCCTGCCTCGGCCTCCCAAAGTGCTGGGATTACGGGCATGAGCCACTGTGCCCGGCCTATGTGTGAGTTCTGAAGCGAAAAGTCCTGGCTGTTTTCAGGCCCATTTCCCCTCAGTTGCTGCACACCAGCTCCTGCACTTGCCTCTCTTCATTTCTTTTTTCTTTTTTTTTTTTTCCTTTTTTTTTTGGAGACGGAGTCTCGCTCTGTCTGCCAGGCTGGAGTGCAGTGCCGTGATCTCAGCTCACTGCAAGCTTCACCTCCCGGGTTCATGCCATTCTCCTGCCTCAGCCTCCCAAGTAGCTGGGACTACAGGTGCCCGCCACCACGCCTGGCTAATTTTTTGTATTTTTAGTAGAGACAGGGTTTCACCGTGTTAGCCAGGATGGTCTCGGTCTCCTGACCTCGCGATCTACCCGCCTCGGCCTCCCAAAGTGCTGGGATTACAGGTGTGAGCCACTACGCCCAGCCAAAATCTTTATTATGTATATCCATACATTATGCATAAGACAAAAGTACCATAGAGGCTCTTGTCATTTATAAGTGTGATGATTGGGGTTTCACACTTGTGTGTAAGATGTGCCTCCCACAAACCTGGTTACGAGTTGGCACATTACCTGTCCAACGTGAAAAAAGAAAGTAGTACTGTACATAAAATCGTGAATCTGCTTTCTCATTTGATGAGTGTCTCAGTCTGCCCAAGTTGCTATAACAAAATACCACAGACTGGAGGGCTTTAGCAACAGACGTTTTCTCACAGTTCTGGAGGCTTGAGGTCTGAGATCAGGGGGCCGGCATGGTTGGGTTCTGGTAAGGGTCTTCTCCCTGAGTTGCAGATGGCAGCCTTCTTGCTATGTGTTCACATGTGGGGCAGGAGAGTGGAGAGAAAGAGAGTGAGTGAGTTCTCTAGTGTCTCTTATTGTAAAGGTACTAGTTCTGTCATGAGGGTCCCGCCCTCATGACCCCAAACCTAACGACCTCCCAAGGCCCCCATTTCTAAATACTATCATGGTGGAGAATAGGGCTTCAACATAGGAATTCGGAGGATGGGGGAACAGCTGTAATTTAGCCCATAGCAATCAGACTTTCCTATCGACAGCCGCCTTTCAGCTTGGAGGCCCAACTGTGAGCTCAGCAAGAATGGGATTACCAGGTTCACATTCTTGGACAGAGCCCACCTCAGCAGGGGGGTACAGGGCTGAGAACACAGTAAGGTCCACACAATCCATGAGTAGTGTGTAGAGTTTGGGGAGGGAAATCAACTCAGTATTTCTGCCTGAGGCCAGCCCCCGAGAGGTGCCAGGCCTAAGTGGCCCTCTCTTCTCTGCTTCCTCCCGCTGCAGGTCACCATGGTAGGAGTGCAGCTTTCTCCCCCAGTTACTTTCCAACTCCGGGCTGGCTCAGGACCCGTGTTCCTCTGTGGCCAGGAACGTTATGGTAAGTCAGAACGTGGGCTCAGGAAGGTCCGAGAGTACCGTGCCAGGCAGGGGCTCGAGATACACTAGCTAGTCAAACCCTGGAGGGATTCTTGAATTTGGGGAGAAAATCCCCAAAGGCAACATGACAACCAGCAGCCTGGACTGGAAGGCAAGGGCTCTGGTCCCTGTTCTTCTTTACCCTCCTATGATCTCTGTAGGCTGCAGCCCCTCGCTTGTAAACTTCAAAGAGCAGTTGTGAAGAATAAATGGGATATTCAGGAAAAGTACTCAGCGTAATACCCGGTACTAGGGAGCCACTGTTCAGCATGTGGCTGCTGCAGTGATGCAGACCACAGCAACGCGGACTGTAGCAACGCAGCATGATGCTGACTTCTTCAAGATCCCTTCAACTGGCCCTCTTTTCTGTATGATTATGCCTCATTCATCAGGGTACTCTCCTGCTAAAAAGCCTTGGCAGGTCCCACTTCTTTTAGGATAAGGTTTCAGTTCATTAGCTATTTGCTTTAGATTCTTTTCCCTTCTCCCTCCTCTTCTTCCACCACTCTGCCTACCTTTAGCCTTGGCCCCAGCCCTTGCCAATATGAATCCCCCTCCTACCCACCCAGAGCTTCCCCTGCCCTCTTTCTACCACCCCAGCCCTCTGCAGGGCTTTCCTAGACCCCCTACCCTACCCTGGCCTCTACTCTCAAGAGGGCCAGAGAGGGTGCCGCCCTGTACAAGTGTCAGGAAGGTAACCACTGTTAACTCCAGGCTAGGATTCCTCCAGGGCAGTGCTTGGAGCAACACGGATCACAGAATGGGAGGTGGGCATCGAGATTCTATAGCTCTGAAGCTGTGCCCCTGCCCCCTTTCCCATGCTATCACAGAAGCATCAGACCTAACCTGGGAGGAGGAGGAGGAGGAAGAAGGGGAGGAGGAGGAAGAAGAGGAGGAAGATGATGAGGATGAGGATGCAGATGTATCTCTGGAGGAGGAAAGCCCTGTCAAACAAGTCAAAAGGCTGGTGCCCCAGAAGCAGGCGAGCGTGGCTAAGGTGGGGGAAAGAGTGTGGCTGTTTGAAAGGAAGTGGCGCCCTACAGAAGCACCTCAGAGGGATGGGCCACCGGGAGCCTGGGCCAGCCTCCCAAGCTGAGTGTGCAGGATGGGCCAAGGCCACCTGGGCTAGTCCTGGCCAGGTGCTCAGCGGGGACCTTGTGGACCTTGGGAATCTGTTCTGGCTCTGGACTTTGTCCTAACTCTCCTAATAAACTGTTTTTTGGTTCCCAGAAAAAAAAGCTGGAAAAAGAACAAGAGGAAACAAGGTAACTCTTCCTACCTATTAAATTAGCCGAAGTCTCTTAGCTGAGATATACAGTGTTAGAATACTGTGCTGTTGGCATGTATGCTTACAAATGTACACACGGTGTGTATACCTGCACACGCAGGCACACGGGTATGGAAGCTCTGGAGGGTGGCATCACCTTTCTGGAAGAGCATTACAACATCCTTATCTTGGGACCTAATTCCACTGAAGGCAATTCCTTCCACAGAATTCCATCCAAAATTCAGGGGAAATTATCTGCACTAAGATATTTCTCATGGCTGGGCACGGTGGCTCGTGCCTGTAATCCTGGCACTTTGGGATGCCAAGGCAGGCAGATCACTTGAGATCAGGAGCTCGAGACTAGCCTGGTCAACATGATGAAACCCTGTGTTTACTAAAAATACAAAAATTAGCCAGGCCTGGTGGTGTGCCTGTAATTCCAACTACTCAGGAGACTGAGGCATGAGAATTGCTTGAGCCCAGGGAAAAGTTGCAGTGAGCCGAAATTGTGCCACTGCACTCCAGCCTGGATGACACAGCGAGACTCAGTCTCAAAAAACAAAATTAAAAAAAGATGCTTATCATGACATTATTCAAATAGTGAAAAAATGGAAGCATTCTAAATGTCTACCAGTGTGACAATTGACTACACTACGTCTCTTTTTTCAATGGAATATTAATAATGCTTATGAAAAATATAGCAACTTGGAAAGTATGTGTATAGTTTTGGTTTGTTTGTTTGATGAGACCGGGTTTTGCTCTGCCACCCAAGCCAGAGTGTGATGGCACAATCATGGCTCACTGCAGCCTCAACTTTCTGGGCTCAAGTGATCCTCCCACCTCAGCTTTCCAAGTAGCTGGGACTATAGGCACGTGCCACTATGCATGGCTACCTTTTAAGTTTTGTGTAGAGATAGGGTCTTTCTTTGTTGCCCAGGCTGATCTCAACTCCTGGTCTCACACAATCCTCCTGCCTTAGCCTCCCAAAGCACTGGAATTACAAGTGTGAACCTCTGCACCTGACAAGAGTATTGATAGTTCATATAGCAGGATATAAAGTCACTTTTATTTCACACATTTTTTTTAAAGAGTTTGACCAGGCCGGGTGTGGTGGCTCACACCTGTAATTCCAGCACTTTGGGAAGCCAAGGTGGGAGACTCACTTGAGGTCAGGAGTTCAAGACCAGCCTTGCCAACATAGCAAAACCCTGTCTCTACTGAAAATACAAAATTTAGCTGGGCGTGGTGGCACATGCCTGTAATCTCAGCTACTCAGGAGGCTGAGGCAGGAGAATTACTTAAACCCGGAATGTGAAGGATGCAGTGAGCCAAGATCATACCACTGCACTCCAGCCTGGGCAACAGAGCAAGACTCCATCTCAAAAAAAAAAAAAAAAAGTTTGACCAAAAAAAAATAATAACCCTGAAAGAAAATACACCAGAGTGTTTAGTGTGGGCAGTAAAGAAAACTCTAAGTAATGTATTTTCTTGTCTATTTGCTATATTTTATACAAAATGGTTAATATTTTATAATGAAAAGGACATTTGTGGGCCAGGTGTGGTGGTGCACACCTGCAGTCCCAGCTACTCATGAGGCAGGAGGATCACTTGAGCCCAGGAGGCCGCAGTGAGCTGTGATGGTGTCACTGTAGCCTGGGCAACAGAGCCAGACTCCATCTCAAAAACAAAACAAAAGACATTTGTGATAACCAAATGAAGATAGAAGCCTAAGGAAAACACATGTGCGTGTGCATGCACACACACACACCCCTTTGTTTAAAGAGTCCGAGTGGTCCCCAGGAGGAGCAGCCGGGCTTGCTTTCCAGGGTGGGCACTGGGAGGGCCATGCCACTGGTCTGGAGCTGAGCTCTCTCCCTGACTCCCATCCCACTCCTGCTCCACTCCACCCTGTTGCAGAGCCAGCGTTAGAGACAAGAGCCCTGCGAAAAAGGTGAGTAGAACCAGGGGGCTGTGGCCCCTGAGACAAGCGGGTATTTTCTGGGGGGGGCTGCCTGGTATGGAGAAGGGAATGGGACCCTGGAGCCCTGCCTTCCCTCCACAGGCCAAAGCCACAGCCAGACCCAAGAAGCCAGGATTCAAGAAATGAGGGGCCACGGTGCAAAGTAGGCCTTCCCTGGACAGTGCTGCGGGCACAGGGTGCCCCTGCCCGGCCCCTCCATCTGTGTCTGAATGTGACAGGGGTGTTGTAGGGGCAACATGAGAGCCCCTCACCCCCAACTCTCCGCTTTCAGGAGACCCCCAGTGAAGAGCCCCACCTCGGGGTCACAATAAAGTTGCCTAGTCAGGACTTCCCTTCTCTTCCCTGGAGCCGGCCTCCTTGTCTGCAGCGCCAGCCCAAGTGCCCGGCAGAGGGCAGCCTTGAACCAGTGCACCCGGGCCCTGAGGTCATACCTGCCTCCCTGTACCCAGCCCCCGCGGCCTGAGCCTGCTGTGTCCCTCCTCCTCGGCACCCCCAATTCTCCCCCAGTGGCAAGGGAAGAGCCTAGAGTCTGCCTTCTGCTGAGCTGAGTGTCAGGTGGATTTGCAGCCCGCACACTCCCTCCGGGCAGGGCTAGGTTTATAGGCACCCAAGGGCTATAGCTGCTCAAGCTACCAGAAAGGGCCTTGCCCCAGTCTTCGCCCGACCATACTCCTGTCAGGCAGCTACTGTGTGCAGAGCATCTATGGGGACCTCAGGGACATCCATTCTTCCTGCTTGCTTCTGTTAGGGGCCAGCTCTTACAGGGACCTCCCACGTGTGAAGATCTGGGTCAGGCAGGAGCCAGAGGCCCGCACCCTCAAGGAAACCTTTGAGGTGGGGTAGATGGGATGAGCTTTACAGAGGCGCCAAGCCCCACATGCTATCAAGCAGGCCTCAGTCAAGCATAGGGGCGAGGTCAAGAGAGGACTGGGAAATGGGGTGGGGGACCCCCACCCTCTCCCCGGTGTACATAGGGGACTCTGGAGGCCTGTTCACACTTGGGTGACGCTGGCGCAGTCCCTGGAGCAGGCAAACACACAGATGGGCCCCCCACTCAGGGTTATCCATGTAGCGCCTCTGCTGGCTTCTCCCTGCCCCTCCCCAGCACCCCCGGGGGCCAGGCCTGAAGTGAACCAGTGGGGAGCTGGTCCTGCCATCCTCCCTAGGATCCCCAGGTATGGGGCCCAGGAGGTCGGAGCTCTTTGAACACCTGCCTGGGAAAGTCAACAGCCAGGCTGGGGCCTCCTGTCCAGCTATAGCTTCTCTTGAGACCAGAGACAGAGGTAGTAGAGGGCAGGGTGGTATTCTTTTTTTGTTTGTTTGTTTGTTTTTTCATTTCTTTAGAGACAGGGTCTCACTCTGTCACCCAGGCTGGAGGGCAGTGGCACAGTCTTAGCTCACAGCAGCCTCGACCTCCTGGGCTCAAGCAATCCTCCCACCTCAGTCTCCCAAAGATCTTGGAACTACAGATGTGAGCCACCACACCACAATGAATTTTAAATTTTTTTGTAGAGACAGGGGGTCTTGTTATGTTGCCCAGGCTGGTCTCCAACTCCTGGGCTCAAGAGATCCTCCCGCCTCGGCCTCCCAAAGTGCTGGGATTACAGATGTGAGCCACTGCGCCTGCCCAGGGTGGCATTCTCCCTGCATGTTTCCTACACCCATGAGACAGATGTGGGTGCTGTCCCGCCCTCCAACAGACAAGCCACTAACTTCAGGCCACCCAGAGTCCCACCCTCCAACAAGGGGACAAACCACTAATTTCAGGTCGTCCAGAGAGTGACAAGGGGGACTGCTCCATGTGGGCAGCTGGTGCTTTTCGAACTTGGTTTCATCCACAGTGACCCGGGGTAGACAAGCCCAGTTCCTCACCTTCAAGTCACTTACAGTTTAGGGAAACAAAACTCAACACAGTCATTTCAGTTACTGTCCGGTGCTTTGAAGGGAGTGAAACAGGTGAATTTGGGGGCAGGGGGAAGCAGTTTGGCGAGAAGGTCTCCTGGAGGAGGCAATGGACAAGAAGGGGCCAATGGACTTCATAAGGAGCTGGCAGAGGACGTCCCTGGGAACAGGAGCAGAGCATGCAAAAGGTCCAAGGCAGACACCCACTTGAAGGGGGATCGCTGCAGTGACAGCTGCTAATACCCACGACCCACTCCTTTAATCCTCATAACCGTGCCTTAAGGGGATTGTGATTGGCTCCATGTCTTTTTTTTTTTTTTTAATTTTTTTTAGAGACTGAGTCACACTCTGTCACCCAGGTTGGAGTGCAGTGGTGCGATCATGGCTCACTGTAGTCCCGAACTCTGGGTTCCACCTACATCATCCCGCTTCAGCCCCCTCAAGTAGCTGGGAATACAGGGACGCACCACCACACCCAGCTCATTTTTTAACATTTTTGTAGAGATGGGGGTCTCACTACGTGGCCCCGGCTGGTCTCAAACTCCTGACCTCAAGCTATCCTTCTACTTCGGTCGCCCAAAGTGCTGGGATTACAGGTGTGAGCCACCACACCTGGCCCAGCCCCATTTCTCAGATGAGGAAAGTGTGGCACAGAGAGGTTAGACAAGTTGCCCCAAGGTGACACGGCTGGCAGAGGAGCCAGGGAGTCCGGCCCCAGAGCCCTGGATTTTGACCACTCTGCTGATGGCAGGGAGGCATGAGCTGGTGCACAGTTTACGAAGTCTTGTAAACTGAGAGCAGGAGTTAGAAGTCAGTCAACCATGTAATGGTAGTCCTCAAGGGACAGCCAGGCCTCTCTACAGCCAAGCACGTATTTGGCCCCAAGCACATGAAGGCACGCAGCAGATAAACCAGTGATCACTTGATTTTGATTTGCAAGCAGGCAGTAGGAAATAAATTGCAAAGGTGGAGGCCGGGTGCTGTGGCTCACGCCTGTAATCCCAGCACTTTGGGAGGCCGAGGTGGGTGGATCAACTGAGATCGGGAGTTCGAGACCAGCCTGACCAACATGGAGAAACCCCGTCTCTACTAAAAATACAAAATTAGCCAGGCGTGGTGGTGGGCACCTGTAATCCCAGCTACTCGGGAGGCTGAGGCAGGAGAATCACTTGAACCTGGGAAACGGAGGTTACGGTGAGCTGAGATCACGCCATTGCACTCCAGCCTAGACAATAAGAATGAAACTCCAGTCTCAAAAAAAAAAAAAAATTGCAAAAATTCCATCCTCCTTGCTAGAGCACCCTTTGACCTCTGTCCTTTGCCCTTCCCCTGTCCCAATGCTTCTGTTTTTCAGCAGGAAGAGGGTGGGCTGGGCTCAAGCAGGTGGTGGCAAGTGGCTGACCTGCAGGTGGGCTCTGTGTTTGCACCAGCTGGGTTGTTAGGAGAGGCAGGCGTGAGACGACCCCAGCTGGGGGTGTTGAACTTGGCACTAGGGGGTGGGGATTAAGCACAGCAGCCCAGGCTACTTCTCAGTTCCCTTATCACCTCCTGAATGCCACCCCCCCCAGCAATTAATGTTACTAAACCCCACCCTTCTTCACTCCCCCTTACCCCCAGCTTACTCCAGTCAAGGGAGAAAGTCTGACAGTTTAGGTCAACTGAGGCTAAACCACAAAATGGGCCTCTGCCCCCATTCTTGTGGCACTTGTTGCATTTCTGCAAGTCCTTTATCTCAGCTGATGTGGATGGCGGTGGTTTTGACAGCATCCCTGGTAGAGCCATTTCCTTTTTATAAACTGGAACCCTGAAATCACAGAAGTGAAGGGACTTGCCACAGGTCACACAGCATATAAGGACCAGGGCAAGGGGGGGATAAAATCAAGGGCTCCATGCTGCCTCCCCACTCAGGGCCCACCACTGGCTTCCCCATGGGCGTAAAGGAGCACACCAAGTTAGAAGGCCAGGCTTGTAGGTACCCAATCGGAAGGGACAAGGAGCCACAGCTGTCTTGCCTGTGACACAGGCCATCCAGCCATGCCCAGAGCTAACCCCCTGGCTAAGCCCCGAGGCCCAGCTTGTCTGCTGGCATCTGTTACCATGGAGACCCAGGCTGGCCTGAGGGCTGGCCAGTGACAGCAGGCCCTGTCCCCATGGATAGAAACCAGGTGCTTGGACGCAGAGGCCTTGAGTGGCTCCCACTGTCCCCATGGCCAGTGAGTCCCGATAGCATAAATTGGAACCCTCACCCAACTTTTGCCCCCAGCTGACACCTCCACCCTGGAACCTAAGGCCTGAGCTGTTCCCTCCACGTGTCTGTGCTCTCTTTAATGCCCTGCCTGGGGACTGGGAGCTGGTGAGGTTGTGGATGTGAGGTTGAAGGTTTCTCAGGGAATGAGCCACAGCTGCCGGAAGAGGCAGAGTGTAACCCAGACTGCAGATGATGGGAAGAACGCGGAACGGAAGTGACCTGAAGGATCCACAGGGGGAAAGCAGAGAGGTGAGCACGTGGGCACCTGGTGCCTTGTCCCAGCCATGCCACCAGCTAGCTGTGAGGCTTGAAGCAAGTCCCTTGCCCTCTCTGGCTCTCATCCAAGGAATGAGGAACAAATGATGAATCCCTAAGACCCCTTCTAGCTTTGACATTCTTTGAGTTTCATTCCAAATCCCCGGACTCCCCCTGGTAAGCAAGGCCAGGGCTCGCCCATCCTCCCCACACAAGCTCAGGCTGCACCCACTCCTGGGCTGGGTCCCCGAGGAAGAGCCTGTGGAGAGGAGAGCCCGGAGCTGCCTGCACTGGTCAGTGCATGGGGGCAGGGGTGGCAGACCACTTTGTGGATTGATGGAGCTCAGGAAGGTGAGAAGGAACCCACAGGTGAGAGTTTCGCCCCCCCCCCCCCCCCCCCCGTCATCTCTTTAGGTAAATAAATCCACATCCGCCACTTCCCCTTCCCTTCCCACCCGGAGAACTCCAGGGAGCCCAGAGCTGGGGCCTGAGCTCTGCTCACTCACAGTGGGTCTTCCCTCAGAGATCCCCAAGCAGACCCCCAGGCCCTCCTATCTTCTGCAGTCACCGTCATCCACTTTTCTGTAGGGAGGGAACAGCATGGAGCTCTCTGTTCACCAGTCTCCAGGACCTCGGATTCCACCTTTAATCCTAAAAACCCAGGAAGGCTTCTGTGTCCCTACAATGAAGCAGGTTTGGGGCTGGATCTGGAGGGTGGCAACTCAAACCATGCAGAACAGAAGAAGGATGGACTTTTCCATTCTAGCTATTCCATTCACTAGCTGGGCCATTCTGAGCAAACTACCTCCCAGTGTGCCTCAGTTTTCTCATTGGCAAAATGGGCTAGTCCCTGGCATTGTACCGAGCAATGTGGGACCGGAGGTCAGGGGAAGAGGCTGGTAGGCACTTCATCCCAGGCAGCTGCTCAGGAACACGGGACACAGGGAGGGGACTCTGAGCTGCTCCTAGCTCAGAGAGGCTCCAGGGACAGGCACTGGGAGGAAGGGGATGCAGAATGGTGAGTGGAGCTGGGACCTCTTGAAGTCTGCTGTGCGCTGATTTCACACTAAACCCCCCAACACCCTGAGGCATTCCTGTCCTCATTTCTCAGATGGAACTACAGAAGCCCAAGGAAAAGGGGCTTAGGCCAGGACACCCCGCTCTTCTCTGAGTCTCTGTCTCAGGCCAGCTTTTGCACCTCTCCATTGGGATTCTTCCTAGACCTCCATCTATACCTGCCAACCCACCTCTGACCCCCAACCTGTTGCACCCAGTATTTGCTGCCGGTCAGGAGAGCCTTAACCCCTCCTTCCCAGGCAATCAGCTGCTCCAAGCCAAGCCCACCCCTGCCCCCTGGAGGGAGGCTCCTCCTTGTAAGGCTGCTTCTGGGAATTTCCACTCCAGAGCCAGAACCAGAGACCCCAGCCCCGCTTGACACCTGCAGCTCACCCTTGGGGAGGTGCGGCACCAGACCTGAGGGCAGGAGACTGGGGAGGTGGGGCACCAGACCTGAGGGCAGGAGACTGGGGAGGTGCAGCACCAGACCTGAGGGCAGGAGAGTGGGGAGGTGGGGCACCAGACCTGAGGGCAGGAGACGCACACCCGGAGAGGGGAGGAGGGGCTCCCCTCCCTTGCCTGCCACACATCGAGTTTGCCTGCGTAGAGTTTGGCCAGTCTGTGAGGGTCAGGAATAGAGCGGGAGACAGCAGGGCCACCTCCTTCAGAAGGCCCCCACTGCTCCATCTATGCACTGGGTGGCCCAGGAGAGACTGGCAGCCCAGAGGGCACAGAGCGCACGCCCCCACCCGCATCTGCTTTGCAGCCTCACTGGCCAGGAAGGTGGACACCTCATACCTCAGTCTCCCAATTACGCCCTCCTCCTCCCCCTCCTCCTCCCTCCTTTTTCTCCTCCTCCTCCTCCCCTTTCTCTCCTCCTCGCCCCCCTGAAAACCTGTGGCTCGGAGAGACCTTGGCTTCTCTGGGACTCTACCCCTGGGGACTTCCCACATCTGCTCCTGAGCTTGGGGGCAGGGGGGCAACCGCCTGAGGAACCTCTCCAGCGATGGGAGCCGCCCGCCTGCTGCCCAACCTCACTCTGTAAGTGTGCTACCTCTCCCACTGGAGTTTTGTTGCCATTTCCAGCCTCAGGGCAGCCCTCCTCTTCCCGGGACTCCCACGCGTGCGTGTGCAGGGCTGGCAGGGCGGGGGCGGGGGCCTGGGTGCACCCTAGGCTTGTGGCTGGCACCCATACCTGGGCTTACCTCCTCTCCCCGCACAGGTGCTTACAGCTGCTGATTCTCTGCTGTCAAACTCAGGTAGGCAGGCGTTCCCACCGGCTTTCCCCGTTTTCCCACCCCACCTAACCAGGGTGGGTGCAGGGGACTGGCTCCTTTCAGGTGGACAGAGGCAGAGTCTGGCCTCTCCCTGGGTTCAGGAGGCACTGAGGTTTGGAGGGGAGTGAGCCTTTGATGGGGAGGGCAAGGAAGGGGGCTGACTGAGGTTTTACCTCTGTCCTCCCTCTGAGGACCCTCCCCACTTCCCCTGGGTCTCTGCTCCTCTCCCTCCCTCTCCACCGGGTTCCCCCAGAAGGCTAAGTGCGTGGGCACTCCGGACTTGAGGGATGGAGCCTGGAGCGGTTGGAAGCGGGTGGAGGTGATGGCTCAGGTGAGGCTTGGGTTTGCCAGTACCTGAAAGGACAGGTTTTGATGCAAAACCACTCGTATGTCCCTCTCGCCACCCTACTCCCATCAGTACAGATGCCCAGGGTGGGGGTCTCGTGAGCATGTCCGGAATGCCCGGCCAGGGTGAGGTGACTCCTCACCTGGAGGGCACAGAGGTCAAGCCCAAAGAGGTTTGTTGGGGATGGGATGCAGGGTTTGCTTCTCCACACTTCCCCCACCCCAAGTTGGCCCCCCACCTCCCTCCATGCACACCTCCCACCCCCAAGTCTCAGCCCCCAGTGCGAGGCTTGCTCCCTTTTTTGTGATCCTCCATAAAAGTGCAGCTATTAAAATGCACTGGTCCAGAACCGCTCTGGGGAGAGATCGCTTGGCTTTCCCAGGCCAGAGGCCCGCTTCTCTTCATATCCAGTGGGGACTTTTTTTGAAGGTAAATGCCTTTTCTCTGGGAGAGGGAAAGGGGCAGCCTTTGAAGCAGTGGGGGGGTGGGAGAGGGAGAGACAACTCCCCCCCCCTTTCTTCCCCCTTTTGCTCCAGCCCCGTTCCAGGCCTTTTGCTTCACACATCCAGGGGGAGCCAGAAGAAAGCCCCCAGCCTGGCTGGGAGGGGGCTGGGGGTGGGCCCAACCTGTTCTGGAGGGGAACTAGCACAATGGTGCGGCTGGCCGGGCGTTTATGGCCTGGCTGAGGCCCCATTCAGGACTCAGGGAAGGTGGCAAAGCGGTCCTTTCCCCCTTGAAGTGCCCCCTCACCCCCCTGGGAGGGGGGGCCAGCAGGCCGGACCACAGCCATGCTTGAGGGGCTGTCTGACAAGCAGCTGTCTGCAGTGGTGGAAGGGGAGGTCCTCCCGCAGCGGGAACATGAAAGGGACAGGCTAGGTCCCGCGGGGAGAGGGACTTGTGGGTTGTGGGCTGTGGGGGGGCGTGGGGCTGCCTTTGTGAAAGGCTTGAAGGGGACAAGGAAAGGAGGGGGCTTCGGGGGGGGCGCTCTCTGCTCCTGACCTGGAACAGACTGCCAGAGGAGGCCGTAGGCCAAGAGGGGCGGAGGGCCTGAACCTGGGCCAGGAGGTGGGACTGGGATAGGCAGGACCCCACCCCCTGGAAGGGAGGCCAGGGAGGGGCAGGCTGGGCAGGTCCCCCACCCCAAATGCTCCAGGGTGGGGCAAGGGGCAGGTCTTGCAGAGGCTGAGCAGAGGCTGCTCTATGGGGAGCTGCAATTGGAAATGAGCAGTGGTGCACAGGAAGTGTGAAGCCTGCGCAGGTTAAATGTCCAGCTCTGAGAGCTGCTCCCTCATCCCTCCGCCTCAAAGGTGATATTTCCCACCCCCTCCCTAGGAGGCAGTAGCCCCTAACAGATGCTGATCTGGGTCTACCTGTGTCCAGATGGCTGAGGTTGGGCCTGGGATAAAGGTGGAATTAGGGATTTGGGGCAGGGGATAGGAAAAGCTGTCCCAGGCAGCAGCATCCAGGTAGAGAGAGAAACAACAGAAAAGGTGCATTCTCCTGCCGGAGCTGAGGCTACTGTCAGCAGCCAGGAAACCTAGCCTGGGTCGCACCTTGCAGGATGGAGGGGAAGAAGTACTCTGAGTCTGTCTCACTTAGCCTTACAGATGGGTAAGGAGAGACCTAGCTGGGAGGCGGTACTCCTCCTGGCTTTGCACAGTGTGTGGGGGGAAATGGTTCCTCTCCCCCAACCCAAAGGGGAAGCAGGTGGGCGGGCGCACCCCACCAACTGGCCGGGAGCCTCTGTTACATTGTGGCTAAGGAGCCGCCTGGCAAGGGCAGCCACTGGGCCACTGCTGATAGTGCCTGTCCTCTTGGTGCTGTCTCTGCCTCCCTCTGCTAAGGAGGCACTTTGCCTGCCTGTTCTCCCATAGTGCCCAGCCCCAGCTCCAGCCCATAGAGGAGGGAGGAACGCTGGAAGGGCCCTGAGCACCAGGGGGCGAGGCCAGGGAGAAGATGGGTATGAGCTCAGGATTCCACAGTTAGTGCTTTGAAGAAATGCTCACGGGACCCTGCAGGAGCTTTCAGAGTCCCCCACATGCTCTCTGGTAACCCTAACTCACAGCACCATCTGCTCTGTGCCCCTGTGTGCTGGGCACGGGGTCTTTCAAGGCCAGAGGAGAGGATGAGGAAGGAATCTGGTTGTCCTGGCTAATGGAGCATGTCCCTGGAGTTCTGGGGGAGATGACAGGCTCTGGTCTAAGAGGCAGGGACAGCGGTTCTGTCCCTAATGAGCTGTGTGTCCCGTGTACCTCCTTCATAGAATAGGAGGATGGGATAGAACCCCAAGGGCTCCTTCCAGCTCCCAGAATCCTGATTCCAGGGCTGTGCTCTGTCAATAAGTGTCCCCCAGCCTGGGCAGACCCCAGTCCCTTCTGTAAGGTAGACGCAAAGCCAAGAGGTTATGACCGGCTCACCCAGGGGCCTGGGACGGTTATGGCCACATGCCCACTTCACTCTGCAGGACAACTGGCCTGTCCCCAATACATTCACCTCCTCACCCCTCTCCCTTGGATGGACCAGTGGTGGTGTCACCCAAAGCAAATTGACACTATTTTTCCCTTGGTAACCGCAAAGGGGGAGAATCACCCGTCTCCTAATTTTAACCAGTACGTGAGGGACCAGGGCGCCATGACCGACCAGCTGAGCAGGCGGCAGATCCGCGAGTACCAGCTCTACAGCCGGACCAGTGGCAAGCACGTGCAGGTCACCGGGCGTCGCATCTCCGCCACTGCTGAGGACGGCAACAAGTTTGGTGAGAGCTGGCCCTCCCCTCAGGCCACCCACACCTCCACTCTGCCTCACTTCTGCCCTGCCTCACCTCCTGGTCCATCCCCAGATCCTGTGTCAGGGCTGAGGGCCCCAAGGGCCTGAGCGTCCCCAACCCCTTCGCCTGAGTCTGGAGGTCAGTGTGGCTGGGTGGTCCCCTGCTGTAGCCATAGGCTGGCAGCCCCGATGGACGGAGGTCTTTCTCCCCTTCCCCACCACAGCCAAGCTCATAGTGGAGACGGACACATTTGGCAGCCGGGTTCGCATCAAAGGGGCTGAGAGCGAGAAGTACATCTGTATGAACAAGAGGGGCAAGCTCATCGGGAAGGTGAGGCTGGGAGACTGGAAACAGTAACAGAGTCAGCCCTACTGGGGTGGGGACATATAAGGCATCAAGCTCCCCTCTCTCCTCTGAGTCACACCCTCCTGCGTAAAGACTTCCCATCCTACTCTCAGCCCACCCACCTCTCTGGTTTCTTTATTTTATTTTAGAGTCCCTGGTCTTGCTCTGCTACCTAGGCTGGAGTGCAGTGGCACAATCATAGCCCACTGCAGCTTCGAACTCCTGGGCTCAAGCAATCCTCTTGCCTCAGCCTCTGAAGTAGTAGCTGGCACATGCCCAGCTAATTTTTTTTTTTTTTTTTTTTTTTTATAGATAGGGCCTCACTATGTTGCCCTGGCTGGTCTCAAACTCATGGGATGAAGCGATCCTCCCACCTCAACCTCCCAAAGTACTGAGATTACAGGCGTGAGCCACTGAGCCCGGTCTGGTTTCTCTATTTAAATGAGTCTCCGGGACTCTATTAGCCCTCTGAGGAGACTGGCAAGCCATTGGGATCTGTGGGGCTGATGTCAGGAGTATTTCTCCAGCAGACATCAGTAAGAGTTTAGCATCTACCTGACACTGCAGCCTCTGGGTGGAGGACTAAAGGCTGTTGAGGGTGTAAAGTGGGGCACAGATGTAAGACAGGAACTCCCCCAAGTTCAGTGGGGCCAGTGGGCTCCAGCTAGCAAGACAGACACTAAGCAGCTGCTCCTGTAACTGAAGCGCACAGTGGGCCCAGTCCTGCTGGGTGGGAGAATTCCACTTCTTTTGAAACCAGGCAATCCCATCTTCCCATTCCGCTGTTGCTGACCAAATGACCTCTGGTTTGCTTATCTTTGTCAAATCTCAGGCTTCTTGTCTGTAGAAATGGGCACAGACCCCTGATTGCTGACAGAGTGGGATGGGTGGCCACACTGACACCCTTCTTTCTTCTCATTGGAGGCTGCTGCCTCCTCTCCCATGCCCAGCAGCACCACTCACCTAGGCTCCATGAGCATTTCAGTGCTAAGGGCCCGGGCATGCTGGGAACTGCTGCAGGACCTTGATCTTTACCTGCATCTCAGAAAGCTGAGGCCCAGCCTGGTACAGGACCACTAAATGACAAGCCTACAACTCAGATCCACATAGCCTGTTTGCGTTGGCCACGGTTGCCTCTAACTAGGATGCCATCTCACCAGGCAGAGTTCCCTGGGTTCACGGCCCCGTTGTTCCCGTTGTCCCTCCTCAGTCGACCAAAATAGGCGCTAAGGGCAACACCCCAGACCAGGGTAGGTGGACAAATGCCCTTCCTGTCCTTGCTTCTCCCGCAGCCCAGCGGGAAGAGCAAAGACTGCGTGTTCACGGAGATCGTGCTGGAGAACAACTACACGGCCTTCCAGAACGCCCGGCACGAGGGCTGGTTCATGGCCTTCACGAGGCAGGGGCGGCCCCGCCAGGCTTCCCGCAGCCGCCAGAACCAGCGCGAGGCCCACTTCATCAAGCGCCTCTACCAGGGCCAGCTGCCCTTCCCTAACCACGCCGAGAAGCAGAAGCAGTTCGAGTTTGTGGGCTCCGCCCCCACCCGCCGGACCAAGCGCACGCGGCGGCCCCAGCCCCTCACGTAGTCTGGGAGGCAGGGGGCAGCAGCCCCTGGGCGCCTCCCCACCCCCTTCCCTTCTTAATCCAAGGACTGGGCTGGGGTGGCTGGAGGGGAGCCAGATCCCCCAGGGAGGACCCTGAGGGCCGCCAAACATCCGAACCCCTAGCTGGGAAGGGGCAGGCCAGTGCCCCAGGGGCGGCTGGTACAATGCACCCTTCCCGGACAGGTGGCAGGCCCTGGAGAGGAACTGAGTGTCACCCTGATCTCAGGCCGCCAGCCTCTGCCGGCCTCCCAGCCGGGCTCCTGAAGCCCGCTGAAAGGTCAGCGACTGAAGGCCTTGCAGACAACTGTCTGGAGGTGGCTGTCCTCAAAATCTGCTCCCCGAATCTCCCTCAGTCTGCCCCCAGCCCCCAAACTCCTCCTGGCCAGACTGTAGGAAGGGACTTCTGTTTGTTTGTTTGTTTCAGGAAAACAGAGGGAGAGAGAGAGAGAGGAAAATAGAGGGTTGGCCACTCCTCACATTCCACGACCCAGGCCTGCACCCCACCCCCAACTCCTAGCCCCGGAATAAAACCATTTTCCTGCAAATAGGTTATCTGAAGCGGGGTGGGGGATCCGACCACCGAGTACCCCTGGAAACGAGCCTGTCCGTCCCCGGCCGGGCGTGGCCCCGGCAGGTGCAGGCGCGGCCCGCAGCGCTGGGGCCCCCGGGAGGCGGCGGGCTCGGCCCCGCGGGAGGCGGGCGGTCCCTCCCTGGCGCGGGCTCGGGTTTCCTGGGCTCGCGCGGCGCGGCCCGTGCTACCTGTTGGGGAAGAAAACCCGAGTCCCCAGAGGGGCCGGGGCCGGGGCCGGGACGTGCATCCAGCCGGGCCCCAGGCCCGAGGCGCAGGCGAGGGCCCTGCGGAGCCCGGCGAGGCCCGGGCGGCCCGCGGACGCCAGGAGCCTCCTCGGGCAGCGAAATTGCTTTTTTTCCGGTGAGGAGGGCGGGGGCGGGGAGTGGGACTGGGCGGCCGGAAGGGGGAGGGGGCGAGAAGGCGTCCCCTGTCCTCCCGGGTCCCCGCGGGGCCGGGGCGGGGGCCACACCTGAGGGCAAATCTCAATTAGAGGCAGCGGCCGGGCCCGGATGGCCCAGGGGGGAGGGGGAACGAGGGGCGGGGAGGAAGGGGCGGCCCTGCCCCCACCCCAGCTTCTCCGGTGGGCTTTCCCAGGGGCCTCCAGGTGTGCGTCTGGGGAGTGGAACTCGGGGGCGATAAAACCCGCCTCTTCAGTGCGCTGGCTTTTAATCTTGTCGAGGGGGAGGTCCTTCCTCGCAGGGACCACCCCCCCACCCCAACAGGTCAGCTCTTCAGGGGGAACACCTTCAGCAAACCCCTCTCTTCTGGGGTTGGGGCCCCAGCCTCAGTTTCCCCTACCCTCACTGAGCCCTCTCTTCTGAGGATGACCCCCAGCCTCGGTTTCCCTTTCCCTCACTGAGCCCTCTCTTATGAGGATGTACCCCCTCCCCTCCCTCTTCCTTCTGAGAGTACCTTGAGGAGGGGCATTATGGAGAGGGAAGGATGAAAGACATCCCGTCTCCTCTCTGCTCCCTAGAATGGCCTAAAAATAAGAAAAGAGGAAGTGGGGAAGGGCCCTGGTCCAGTGAAAATGGGAGGTGGGTGCAGCTACAGTCCTAGTTGATGGCGAGGGCTGGCGCAGAGTCTGACACCCCCACCTCGGGGCAATTTAGAAGGTGGGGACAGCGGCAGCCAAGAGGGAGGTCCCCGGCCCTGGGACAGACATTCTCCCTACTGCTCGTCATAATTGCTTTTCACCAGGTTACTTTTTTCTCTCCCCCATCACAAAGAGTCTTAATCCCAGTGAAGACTGCGCTGTGTTGGGGGTAGTTTTCTGGGATGTGTGTTGGGAGGGTGGTCTGGAGCCACAGCTGATAACTGGCGAGTTCAATGGGACTTAACGGGGGAAACACCCAGCAATTACTTGAGGACAAAGGGTTGGGGGCCCCCCAGGTGTAGAGGACTGGACTTTGGGGGGTGGCTGGGGAGGAGGCTGGGAAGGAGGTGTGTTGGGGAGGGGGCCTCTTACAATCCCTCTGATTTCCGCAGGAATTTGAGACATTCTTTAAAACTAGACTGCCTCCCCGCTAGCCGGGGTCTCCGGCCCACCCCCGCCCCTCCCTCGCTCGGGTTAGAGACGGCTTCAAAGGTGGACGGAGCCCTTTGTCTTGACTCTGCTTTCTTCTCGGCCTTTCTCCGGCCCCTCCCTCCCTCTCTTTGACCTCCCCAGCACCGACAGGCCTCTGGGGGCTGGCTCCAGAAAGCCTTCACTGTTTTCTTTCTTGCTTTTTGAGGTGAGACCTGGCAGGGAGGGACAGAGAAGGGAGAGGGAGGGCCACTCCGGAGGCCTGTGCTGTCCCAGGGGGTGCCCTCATCCCACCCCATCCCCGAGGTGTCCAGCGCCTGCTCTCCCCCTGGGTCGCTGGGTCCCTGGGTCCCTGGCTGGACTCTGAGCCTTCTCCTCACCACACCTCTCGGCGCCTCTGCCCAGTGTCCAGGCGCTGCCATGCCCCAGGTGGCTCTTCAGGCTCTGGAAGTCTGTTCAGCTCATTCCCCCTGAACTAGTGGTGACTTCAAAGATGCTAAAAGGAAGAAGCCAAAAGAATAGATCCCTAATGATGGCACTTCAAATGGACTATTTGAACATGCACATCTAGGCGGTGGGAAGGAAGGAGGACTTCCCCCAGGTCCTCAGACCACACCTGGCTTCAGCAACCCTGCTTGCCTCTGAGTGCCTGGGTCTATGCAGGTGTGAGCATGGAGTAGCCACAGGGGGCTAATTGCTAATAGCCCCTTGCTGTTGGGGAAACATGAACCCCTTTAGGGGAGTATGTGACCAGCGGCCACCAGTGCCTCAAATCTCACGCCAGTTTGGGATTACCAAGAACTCTCACTAAGAATGGCTCACAAATTGACCTCCCCTTTCTCCGTCCCGTCCTCCAAACAGCCGGATGAGGCAGAGGGGAGCCAAGCAGGTCATCAGAGGGGGACATTCACTCATTCTTTAGGCCACACAAACTGGTTCCACTTACATCAGTCTATTCAACCCTGTCCCTCTGACGCTGAGACAGTGACTTTCCAGGGACCAAGCCAAAAGCCTTGCCTCAGTCCTCAGTGTCTTCAGTGTCAAGCACTTGCCATGGTAAAGAACCGTTTCTCCTCAAGCCAAACCCCACCCCCTTCGGCCTGCCCTTGGCTGTCCTGCCTGGCTTCTCTTTCCCAGCTCCTCACAGAGGACCCTTCCCCAAGATTCCCTCCGCTCTGCTCTCCATCTGCCAGCTGCCTCTCTGAGCAACCTCAGCATCTCAGCCACCGCCTCCTTGCCCTCCTTGCGCGTGACTGCTCTCCCCCAAACTCTGGGGCTCTGCACCATGGCCAGACCTCACTGGGATCTGTCTAAATCTCCGCTAGCTCCCTACATCATCTCTGTGCCGCCCAACATTGCCCTCTACTCCAGTACATCCGAGTTTGCTCCACTTACTTTCCCTACCACAACCACAGCTCTCCCCAGGCCACACTATCCCGGCCAAACTCCTTAGCGTCATCTTTAAGACTCCTGTCCAGCCCTGTCCAGTCTCCCCATTCGGCCCTAGCCCCACAACTACCATTTAAGAATGTTGGAAAACTGCAACTCTATCAAGCAAGCATGTCCCCGTCCTCATTCGAAGGGTTCCTGCCACCTGTCGTGTCCTGCTCTAGCACACACGCGCACACACACACACACACACACCCCCAGACCGCAGGCTCCTCCTCTGCTCCATAGGCTCTCGGTTCTACCCGGGGAGGAGCAACTGTCTCCACTGCCACTGGTCTTGCCAGCCATTCACTTGCCCTTGCCTTATGGTACATGTCACAGCTAGTCCAGAACTGTCATGATGTATGTACTTGTCATGATTCCACTAAATAGCAAGTGCCCCAGATGTAGAAATAGTCCATCTTTTCCTTCCTGACTGCCCAGCACAGTATGTTCACAGGGTAAATATTTATTGAGGAAATACACCACCTGAAGCTCCAGAAAGAAGTCATTATCCCAACACCCCACCGTGGCTCTAGGCGGAGGCAGGAGGGAGGCCAGAATCCTGCCTTCTCCCACCTTCTTTGGCAGACATGGGTGGGGCCGGGGCTTAAGCAGTTAGTCCCAGTGTTTATTTTTCTGCCACAACATTCAAGCCCTGGGCTAATCCTTCCGTTAATAAAAAAGATAGACAAGATAGAGCTCTCAAGGCACTTGAAATTTAATTGGAGGGATAAACCCATAAAAAGGCAGTTATTTGTTCTTTGATGGGACTTTTGGAAATCCCTCTTTTACAGATGACATAACAAAGCAACTATTTTTTTGTTTGTTTTTCGTACGTCCCCAAAGACGTAAAGGGGAGACAAGAATTATTGGAAATAAGGAAACTAATATGTACCGAGCTCAGGAGATGTACTAGGCCACAGTCAGGGCACATTTGCTTGCACTCCTTCTTTAGGGCGGTAAGATGTTCCCATGTAGCACATGTGGATGAGTTCACACTCAGAGATGCCAGGCCATTCACGGTCTCCCAGCTAGTGAGCACTGCACTCTAGATTCTACCTGGCTTCCACACTTTGCATGCAAGGTTCTCCACTCCCTCCCCTGCCCATGCATCGTGGGTTCTGGGGCAGGAAAGAGCACAGGCCGGGGTGCTTGCGGGGGCTTTGTGGAAGGCCTGGGGTTTGCATGATTTCAGTGCAGAAAATATGCACAGAGCAGAAAACGATGAGAGGAAAAACGGGCATGAGAATCAAGGCGGGAAAATGGGAGGTGTGCTCCAGGGAAGGGGAACAGTCTGTCTACCTGGCTGGAGCTGAAATTTGTGTAGAGAAGTGGCAGGAAGTGATTGGATCAAGTGATGAAGAGTTTGGTCCTTATGCTGTGGCAGGGAGGAGATGGTGAGGGGCTTTGCGGGGGCCCGATGCAGTGGTCTGGTGGCAGCATGCTGCAGGAGTGGAGGCTCGGGGGTCCGGGCAGCAGAGTCTAATGCCCGGAGGCGGGGGCACATGGCTCCCAATCTCTGATGAGAATGGTGACTTTGGGGCCCTCATCCTTCTTTTTCTTCCGGTCTCTGTCACCCTTTCCCTCCTCCCTGAGTATCCAGGTGCCCTGGCTCTACCTCTCCAGAAGTTAATATTTACATAGCTCCCCCGCCCAGCATGTTGGTGTGTGGGGTGGGGCCAGGGGGCACTGGAGTGAGACAGACCAGACGTGGACAGAGAAGCCTATCGAGAGGGCCTGGGGGAGGGAGGAGGCAGCAGGGCCGGAGTCCGCCCAGGACATCTGGTACCAGTGACCTTGTGGGGAAAGGAGCCAAGAATGGGGCGTCAGGGGGCCTGGGACCCCCCTGCCTGAGAGACACAGGAACCCTGGCCCCGTGTTGTGGACACCAGCGCCCATTCTCAAGGTCTTGAGAACTCCTGAACTTCCAAAGGTACGAGAGCCCTGGCAGCCACCGCCTGCCTGCTGGGTATGGAGCAGAGCTGAAGAAACCCACCTGCCTGGGGCCTGAGCCAACAGGCACCTGTTGTTCAGTGTTGCCAGCTTTCAAGGGGAGAACCTCCCCTTTCAGACAAGCCATGGGGGAGTTCAGTTCAGCCGGCCTTGAGGGGTCAGAGGCCTTCTCAGGGGGAGGAGGCTGGAGGCAGAGTGAGTATTTCCATGGGACAAGGACAGTGATGAGGTGGGGGCAGAGGATGGCATGGGTGAGAAGGGTCCCCTTGCCTCCCCTCTGAAGGCCCACCACCAATACACACACACACACACACACAGCCCAAATCCCTGGCAGCAAAATGACCTTGGCAGCTACCACTCCTCAGGTCGACAGAGGGAGCTCTCACTCTGCAATCCCCTTGGGTCCAGGCCTGGCTGGGCTGATCACTCTTCCTGCCCAAGGTGGCCCGCCCGCCCCACCCGTGGAGGGACATTCCGATAGAATGTAAGACTCGGGCGTGGTGGGGGACAGTGGGAATGGGGCCTTGAGGGATTGGAAGAGAGCTGTCCCGTGCCCTGACTTTTCTCAGTGGAATGAGAGAGGGTTTGGGACCAGGTGAAGGTGCTCACGTAGAGACGGCAGAGGTGTGGGGCCCGCAGCCGAGTGCCCAGTGCAGCCAGCGCCCAGGGGCCTCTGCACCCTGCTGGAGCAACCCCCCTGGCCCTTCACCACAAGGACTGTCCCTGCCTTGCTGTCTGTCACTGTCCCGGGCTCCACACTGGGCTTCCTGGAGTAGTGACTCTCCGCAGTGCTGCACACTCTTCAAGACTGGCCTGCTCTCCGGCCCTGAATTAGGGTTCTCCTGAGGTCACCCCTAGAGCCAATTCTAGAGCCTTATGGAGGGAAGTGGGGGGATGGGGCACTTGGTGGGGTTCACTGGGCACCCTAGCTCCTGAAGCTGTCCCCTAACCCCCAGTGCCAGCACTGAGGACACACCCTCAGGCCTCCTCCCTCCATCTCTGAGGAAGAGGCAGCGGGAGCCACAGCTTCCTCCTCCCCCCTCCCTGCCGCCGCAGCTGAGCCAGGCCTGAGCTGCCGGCAGGTTGTCTTGGCAACGGGAGGCGGAGAGGAGATGCGCTGAGGGATGGAGGTGTATGTCACCGAGGAGGCTGCTGCGCTCCTGCCCCACGCCCTGGGCCCTTGAAGGTACCGAGCACCCTCCCCTCCTTTTCCCCTCCCCCATTTCCCCTTGACTCCCCCGACTCGGCCCTACATACGCTGGTTTCGATAGGAGGAGGCACCCCTCCTCCCAGGCCAAGCGGTCCTACACATTCCTCATCACCCACCTCGTTCCAGGCCCCTGGCCACAGTGTCCTTCCTGGCATCAGCTCACTCCAGCTCTACCTCTGGGGACCCTTGCACCAGAAGACAGCTCTCCTGGGGTGTGGCCTGGTGGGGGAGGGGCATTGGCAGGGGAGGAACCCAGGTCGGTGCGGCAGGGATCAGGAATCCTAAAGGGCTGAGGTGTCAAAGCCCCCGGTACCTGGTCAGCTGGAGGGACCGAGAGATCATCTAGGGCTGGAGCGGGGCTGGGGCTTCCTCTCTCCCTCTCAGCCCCTGATTACAGGGAAGTAAGGGTGGGGTTGAAGGTACAGAAAGCCGAGAGGCTGGGCTGAGGCCGGGCTGGTTGTGGAGCAATGGCCGGGGTGGCTCCTCCTCCAAGGCTGTGCCCCTTCCTGCCACATTAAAGGTATGCCCCCTCCCACATCACTCTCCTGGCCTTTTTCTTGCAGTTCCATGGATCCCATGCTTCATCCCCCACCCCCAGGTTTTCTCTATACCTTCACAGCCACCCCCACCCGGCTACAACAGCTCAGCCTGTGTTCTGTCTCCTTTCTCAGCCACCTGCCTCCCTCCTTCCTCCCTTCTCTCTGAAGCCCATCCCTCAGGTTACTGTCCTCTCTGTCCCCACCAGCCAGATACATTCTGTCCCCTCCTGGCCTCTTCCCTCAAGCCCCTCCCCCTGTGCTTCTCCATTCAGACACCCCAGAGCCCCTTCCCCAGATTCTAGATTTCCCCAACAACAGCTGATACCATCAGCTGACCGGGTGTGGGCAGGGTTGCCAGGGCAACGGTGAGGGCTGCCTAGGTAGGCAAGTCTGCGGTGTGGAGGTGGAGAGGACGCTGGGGCCAGGGCGAGGGTCGAGGGCAAGGCTTGTTGCCCTTCCCTGTCCTGCCCAGGGGGCCCGAAAGGCCAATGACAGGCTCCTGGGATGGTTGAGGCTTTGCTAGAGACAGGGAAGGCACATGCCTGTAAATTCTGTGCTGGGACCCAGGGGTTACCGGGCAGGAAGCTCCTTTTTCATGAAGCTGCCCTAGGGAGAGATGGAGTCCTCTCTCTCTGCTGCATCCCATTAGAGTTCCCAGGGGATTCAGGTTATCAAGGGGCCAGCCCACGTCTCAGTACTGAGGACCTGGTTGCATCCTTCCATTCTGCCCTCCCAGGAAAGAGCTCATCCTTGGGTAACCAATTCTGGCCTGTGCCTGCACCCCCACCTCGAGAGGCTGGGCCCCAGAAGCCTCAGTTGCTGCTGTCAGATGGTGGGGTGGTCATAAATAGGGTAGGAAGTGCAGGTGCCTGGAGAAACCAGGCATTGTCCCCCTGGGTCATCAGTAGCCCCCTCCCCCCACCCACCACCCACAGCAACTTGAACTCTGGCTGTTTAGGAGGAGGCTGAGGGGCTCTGGGTGCATGTAGGTGTGTGTGAGTGTGAGTACTGCAGACTGGGGTGTGGGAAAGGGAGAGGACAGTGCTGGCTGATTCTGCTTCGTCATGACGCTGGGTTAATGCTCCTCTTGTTTGAAATGGATTGAGCTGCAGCGTTGGTGGAAGAGCGCGCACATCCACACACACACACCCTTGCCAGCCACACGCTATCAGCTGGAGGTGGGGAGGGCGCGGGGAGGGCGTAGGGGAGCCGGCAGCCTGCCCGCCCGCCCCCAGACAAGGACTCCCCAGCACCGGGGGATCCAGGCAGTCGTGGCTTGCAGAGAAGCAGGGTGGGGGCAAGGGGGGTGGGGGCCCAGAGGGGAGATCAGACTGCTCAGCCGAGACCAGCTCCCCTCCTTTGCCAGCTCCCACCCCACCCACCCACCCCAAGCCAGCTTTTTTCCTGTTATTTGTGCTCCGGGGAAGCGCGGCTGGGTTCCTGGAAGAGACGCCTATTACCTAGGCTCCTGGGGGAAGTGGCAGCCCTTGGATCTGGCCTACGCCTCTCGGGCCTCTGTGGCCTCAGAGCGTCTGGTCCACACTGTCTGGGAAGAGGTAGGTGGCAGGGTCTCCGCCTCTTCCCCCCTCTGTGGGCACTGTGGGCCACAGCGCTTGCTGGTGAGCCAGGCTTTGGGTGGCGGCAGGGTATCTGGGGGGAGCCCACGGTGGTCCCTGTTCAGTGGGAGGATGGGCCGGCCCCTGGGACTAGCTGGGCCTGACTAATGGAACCTTCTTCTGATTTCGGGAAGAGGGCCTGGGGTGTCCTCATCCCAAGGATGAGAACTGCTCCCAGCCTAATCCCCTCTTGGTTAGCATCTCTGCCTGGCCCACCTAGCTGAGCAGGCCAGCAGTGGAAGGGATGGACTGTGGGGGCACGGGGTGGGCAGGGGAGCATTCCCTATCTGCTGAATACTGGCCTGCTGGCCTCCCCGCAACCACTCCACATGCTCTGGGGGTTGGAGCAGTACATTTAGGGGCCTGAGGCTGTTTATCTGGAGCCTGCTTTTTAGGGGGAGTGGGAGGAGAGCCTGCTCCCAGCCAGTGACTGGCCAGGCTGGGGTGGGGCTGAGTGAAGAGTGAGGCTGTGGCAGGGCACAGCTGCAGGCCCAGGCCCAGTTCTCCCCCTGTGCCCACCGCTGGGATGCTTGAAGGGGCCAGGGCTGAGCAGACATGCAGCCCCCACAGGGTTCTGGGGCTCCCCTCCCTAGCTCTGTCCCTCAGGGCCCAGTAGGCCCAGCCCCCTATCTTGGGCAGACACACCCGGTGTGTCCCTTCCAGGGACCGGTTGCCGGGTTGTGAGAGTCAGGGGAGCAGGGACAGGTCCAAGACAAGGAAGGCAGTTGGGCTCTGGGAATGGGGAGCCCAGGGAGGGCCTCCGGAGCTGGGTAAGTGGAGGGCTCTGTGTGTGTTGCTGCACACGTGCACAAGTCTGGGATGGATGCCAGGGAGAGGACCAGTGGGTGGGTGCGAGCGGGTGTTGGCAGCACCATGTGTCACTGTGAGGGGGCCTCGATGGGAGGGTGGGGGCGTGAGCTGCCACGCAGGGCTTTGGAGTCTCCCCACGTGCATGAGTCCTGCAACAGTTTCAACGCAGGTGCTTCTGCCTGTGCCCACCTGTCCATCTTGTGTCGTGCTGCTGGCCTCTCCGTGGTCAAGTGTCAGACTCCTGGGTGAAGTTGTCCACCCGTGGGTGGATGTATGCAGAATCCCTCTTCTAGAGCTCCTGGGTGTTGGGGGGACTGGAACAGGGAGGCCCCAGGAGCCAGAAAGCTGAATTGAGGCTGCATCTCCCCCAGCTCTGCCAGTCCCGCTTGTACAACAGGACCAGCTATAAATGGAGGGGGAGCAGTCAGCCTGAGGGGCTGCAGGATGCAGAAAGCAGAAAGTGGGGTCTCTTCAGAGGGAGAGTGGAGAGGGAACGTAGAAACCAAGCCAGAGAGAGACCTAGGAGAAGATGGCTGCACAGATGCGTCTCTGGGTGGGCCAGAGAGGTAGGAGGGGGCATCTGGGCCGGGTTTTGTTGTTATCAAGAGAACAGGGGAGGGCAGGCCTTGAGCAGGGGGACTCTGGGCTCCCCACCCACCCAGGCCTGGTCCTTTATCTGAGTGTGAGAGGTGCCCTTTAGTGCTTGGTTAGGGGAACCTTCATCCCAGCAGACACAAGGGTAAAAAACATTGGAGTAGGGGAGAGGGAGAAACTGGGAGAAGAGGAGGGAGTCCCCAGGCTCTGCCAGCCTTAGGACAGACTCAGAGTTCAGGCTTGGCCTAAGTAAGGGACACCTCTGATGAGCCACTGGCCCAGAGCAGGCCTCAGCCTCCTGGTGTCCTTTTCCAGTGAGGGGAGGGGGGAGCAAGGTGCCCTGCCCCACCCACATCACACACATGCACAGCACCCATGGGAGCGCCTGGCCCCTGCCCTGCCGCGCTGCACTGCTCCACCCTCCCTGCCCCTCCCCACCCGGGATGCTGTTTTGGGAACTGGTGACCTAGCTGGATCCTGCCTTTATTTCTGGCATTGAATTGTTGCCACAGTAACTGCGGGGGTGGGGCCGGGTGGGGGAGAGGGTGAAAGGGAAAGAGGGAGGGAGGGAGAAAAGATGAAGAAAGCAAAGAAAAGGGACCAGAAGAGAAAGCAGAAAGACAGGAGGAAGAAAGGGAGAGAGGGCCAGGCAGTCACTGTGAACAGAACAGGAGAAGGCGAAGCGGGGCAAAGTTCCCTGCCCACCAGATGCCAGCCCGCTTGGATGACTTGCCTCATTTCATAATTCGTTTACTGTCTGCACCGGCTGGCCTCCAGCCTGGCTGGACTCTGCGGCCTGTGTGGCCCAGAGCCAGAGGCCCCCAGACTCCCAGCTGCTCTTCTACAGATGCCATCAGTGAGCAGGACTCTGGGTGGCTCCACTGTCTAAGGTTAGCACGTGGGACCCCCAAGTCCCACATTTTGATTGAAGTGGGATCTCTGGTACTCATTGAAAAGAGCACTTGGCTTTGGCCTCAGGCAGGCCCTGGTAGGAATTCTGGCTTGGCTTCTATTTGGGTGGCCTTCGGCAAGTTCACCTTTCAGCCTCATTTTTGTTCATCTCTAAATGAGGAGAACGTTGTTTTGTGTGAGGTTTAGAAAGGATGTATGAAAGTCCCGAGTACAGGGGCTGGCACCAAGCAGGTAGTGGTTGGCTGGAGACAGGAGCACAGCTAGACCAGGGGCCCCCCACCCCGAAGCTGCCATTCTGCCTGCGGAGGTTTCATTTCTAAAAGCCCAGGGGAGCCACGGTCTGGATCAGTTTCTGCCTGGAAGAAGAGCCCGCCAGGATGGGTGGGCACAAACTCAGAAGGCCCAATGGGCGGGTCTTATCACCCACATCCTGGGGAGCTGTGGAGAGGAGAGGGTGGTGGGTGAGGTGGGGCTGGGCTGGCGGCTCAGATAAGGCAGGGACACACAGCTGGGGGAGGGTGGGGCTGAGATGGAGGGCGAGCAGCCGGCTGGCGTCCGACCAGGGCCAGGGGCAGCTGAGCTGTCCCTTCCGTCACCTGGACCTGCCTTCCTCTGTGGTGCTCTCTCTTCCTCCATCCCTCCCCTCTTCCTGCTGCAGCTCGCCCTTTCTAGCTCTTTGTGCACGGAGGTCGCTGGGACCTTGCGGGCGCCTGCACAGGCAGGCGGGGTGCATGGATGGGAAAGGGGTCTGGATGGGACGAGGTAGAGTGAGCCAGCACTGACCTGGGAGAAATGAGCTTTGACGGAAGGGGCTGCTTGTGGGTGGAGTAGGCAGGGTGTGATTTGAGAGAAGCTGAGGAAACTCTCTCTCTCTCTCTCTCTCTCTCTCTCTCTCTCTCTCTCTCTCTCTCTCTCTCTCCCTCTCTCTCCCTCTCCCACACACACACACACATGCACGCACACACACATATACACACACTCTTCTCCACCCCCAAACATTTTCCCTGCTGGCCTTCTGACAGCTTAAAATTTAACCAGCAAAAACTTTATGCCTTAAGGCTAGGCCCATGTTTACATGCAAACGTCCCCCAAGGGGTAGGACCAAATTTCTGCCTCTGTGGAAATAATTTATCAACCAACATGCTCTCTAGCAAATGGCAGGGGGTGGCGCCAGGGTGCAGGGCCCTGCCTGACCCCAGGAAGCAGACCCAGATGCTAAAGGACAAGACCCAGCAGTGGGGTTGTGGGCAAGAAGGGATTGGGGACAGAGCAGAGGTGAGAGGCCAGGGGCTCAGTAACTGACATCAGCTTTGCCTGGGCAGTATCCTGGTGAATGGTTTTAGAAGTCAGACAGACCTGAGCTTAGATTCCACACAGTACTGTGTCCTTGACCAACTACTTGACTTGTTCAAGTCTCAACTTCTTCATGTGCAAATGAGATACTCGAGATACTCGCCAGTTCAAGCCAACCCACAGGATTGGAATGTAAGGGTTAAATGGAAACAAAGATGGGCTGGGCAGTGGTTCACACCTATAATCCCAACATTTCCGAGGCAGAGGTGGGAGGATCACTTTTTTTTTTTTTTTTTTTTTTTTTTTTTTTGAGGCGGAGTCTCGCTCTGCCGCCCGGACTGGAGTGCAGTGGCGCGATCTCAGCTCACTGCAAGCTCCGCCTCCCGGGTTTACGCCATTCTCCTGCCTCAGCCTCCCCAGTAGCTGGGACTACAGGCGCCCGCCTCGTCGCCCGGCTAGTTTTTTGTATTTTTAAGTAGAGACAGGGTTTCACCGTATTAGCCAGGATGGTCTCGATCTCCTGACCTCGTGATCCGCCCGTCTTGGCCTCCCAAAGTGCTGGGATTACAGGCTTGAGCCACCGCGCCCGGCCTTTTTTTTTTTTTTTTTTTTGAGACGGAGTCTCGCTCTGTCTCCCAGGCTGGAGTGCAGTGGCACAATCTCGGCTCACTGCAAGCTCCACCTCCCGGGTTCCCGCCATTCTCCTGCCTCAGCCTTCGGAGTAGCTGGGACTACAGGCGCACACCACCACACCCGGCTAATTTTTTGTACTTTTAGTAGAGACGGGGTTTCACCATGTTAGCCAGGATGGTCTGGATCTCCTGACCTCGTGGGGAGGATCACTTGAGCCCAGGAATTTGACACCAGGTTGGGCAACATAGGGAGACCCCCATCTCTACCAAAAAAAAAAAAATTTTGTTTTCGGGTGTTGTGGAGTACTCCTGTAGTCCCAGCTACTCGGGAGACTGAGGCAGGAGAATGGATTGAGCCTGGGAGGTCGAGGCTGCAGTGAGCTATGATCATGCCACTGTGCTCCAGCCTTGGTAAAAAAGTGAAACCCTGTCTCAAAAAAAAAAAAAAGAAAAGAAAAGAAAAAGAAAGAAAAAATGTGAACTGCCCAGCACAGTGCCAGTCGTAACATAGACGTTCTATAAACAGAAGCTGTTAATATGACAGTGACCATCAGGATTTCAAATCATGCTTCTGAGTGCCCGTGCCCCTGGGACGGTATTTGTGCACATGTGAGTATGGGGATAGATGACCACATACTCCTGAGACATGGCTCACCCTGGGCCACTCACCTCCCACCTCTCTGAGTAGCCACCACTCTGACAAGATAGCTGCTGTCACACTCTGTACCCCTCCCCTGGCTGGTGCTCCAGGAAGATTCCAAGGCCTCCCCCAGGCTCCAGAACACACTGAAGTTATCCAGTCTCCCTCCTGCCTCTCTCTGTGTGTAGCTGCACAGGCTCCTCAGATTGACCCCTCCAAACCTCTGACTCACTTGTAAGATCTGCAGAGAACCTTAATTCTCTCTCTCTCTCTTTTTTTTTTTTTTTTTTTTTTATGAGACAGAGTCTCACTCTGTTGCCCAGGCTGGAGTGCAGTGGTGTCATCATAGCCCACTACAGCCTCAAGCCCCTGGGCTCAAGTGATCCTCCTGCCTCAGCCTCCCAAGTAGCTGGGACCACAGATGTGCAACCACCATGCCCCGATAATTCTTCATTTTTAAAAAAAATAAAGACAGGGCTCACTATATTTCCCAGGCTGACCTCAAACTCCTGGCCTCAAGCGATCCTCCTGCCTTGGCCCCCAAAGTGTTGGGATTACAGGCATAAGCCTCTGCACCTGGCCACCATCTCTCACTTTTGCTGGGAAAATGGAATGCCTGTATGGTTGTTACCCAGCTTCTTTCCCTGTCCTCTCCTTTCCAGGGAGCACAGTGACATGATCATAGCTCACCGCAGCCTTGACCTCCCGGGCTCAACCCATCCTCCTGCCTCAGCCTCCAAGTAGCTGGGACTATAGGCGTACTTCACGACACCCAACTAATAAAAAAAATTCTTTTGTAGAGATAGGGTCTCTCTATGTTGCCCATGCTGGTGTCGAATTCCTGGGCTCAAGTGATTCTCTCACCTCTGCATCCCGAAGTGTTGGGGTTATAGGCGTGAGCCACTGCCCAGCTTATCTTTGTTTCCAGGAAACCTTTCTTCCCAAAGCCAGTCTTGTACTGGGCCATGAACTTGATCCCTTCCCTCCTGCTGCCATCTTGCTCCACCCACCTAGTGCCCACTGCCCCCTGCAGCCTCAGTCTTTCCTGTCTACTGTTCCCTCTCTGCTGTCTGCAAAAACACATTAAAGGCCTTAGGCCAATCTTGTCTCCTCCAAAATGACCCTGCCCTTCTATCATACTTCTTGGAAGGGCCACTCACCATGGCTGTACCACCTGGCCAGCACCCCCATCACCCCCCAATCCCTAACCAGGAGGCCACTATGGCCCTGACATTCAAGCTGGAAGAAAAGCACTTCTCCTCACCTTCTCCACGGTGACACTTGGCTTCCATGATGTTCTACTCTCTCACTCTCCCTCTATCCCTCCCTCCCTCTCATTCTCTCTCTATATGTTTTGCACATTTACTGTGTATCAGACCCTTTGCTGAAAACACAAAGACTCACTAGAGACTCCCTGGCCCCTGGGAGCTGCCATCTAGTTTTCTTCTCTCTTTCTGACTATGCCATCTCTGACTATTTCTTTTCAGTCCCCCAGGTTCCCAGGATGCCGTTTTTGACCTTCTTTCTCCTTTGGCAATCTCGTGTTCAGACTATGACCTCTAGGCAAATGGCTCCCACATCTCTGGTTCCAGCCTGTCCTCTTCTGTAGGTTCCTTTCCTCCTGGACATTCCTACCTGTTCCCCTGCTGCACCCACCACAACCTTCACCTGTCAAAGAGACTTCCTCCTTTCTCCTTCTCCCAGTTTCTCGGACTTGCAGCCTCCCCCATGGGTGCCCCAGATCCAGTCCTGCTTTGCACATTCTGCCTCTAGGGTTTCTCCAATTTGCCCTCTCTTCTTCCTGTCCAAGTCTAGATCTTCACAGTGCCCTGCTGAACTACTGCTGCAGCTTCCGGACTGGTCTCCCTGTGGACATGGATCAGCTCTGCCTGTCCAGTCTGGCTGTCAGGCTGCCACCAGATTCATTTTCCCAAAACACTGCTTGAATTGTGTCACTTCTTTGCTTAAACAAAGTTTTTGAGCCTTCTGTGCCCCTCTGTTGCCAACAGATTACGACCTAACCCTAGGCTGGGTTCAGGGCCTCCACAATCTGGCCTCGACCTCCTGTCCCAAATGCATCTCAACCTCATGAGCTCTCCAATCCAGCCGTATTTGCTGTTCCCCAGGCAGGCCCAGTATATCCCCATGTCCCCACCTTAGGCTGCTTTCTCTGTCAGGAGGCCCTTTTTCCATTTTTGCATGATCTCAAACTGGGCTTCTTTCAAGGCCTACCTCAAATACCTCTTCCTCCAATAAACCCTTTCCCCTCTCTTGACATCCCTGCAGGAGGAATCTCTCCTGTGACTTTTCATAGTGCTTTATACTATCTTATCTGGTACATGTAGTTTTCTACTTTGCATGGGAGTTATCTAGATGCATGCCTTATTTCTGGAGAGGCAGCTTAGCTCCCCTGACTCATCTTTCTGTTCTCCATAAGACTTACTGCAGAGTCCTGCTCTGTGTTCATTGCAGAATAGGTGTTCAGGAAGTATTTGTTGAATGGATGGATAAAACAATACATGACTAAGTGGATGTATGTATGGATTCAGAGATGGATGGATGGATGGATTGATGAATGGATGCAGGGATGCAGGGATGGATGGATGGATGGATGGATGGAGAGATGGATGGATGCAGGGATGGATGGATGGATGGATGGATGGATGGATGCAGGGTTGCAGGGATGGATGGAGAGATGGATGGATGGATGGATGGATGGATGCAGGGTTGCAGGGATGGATGGAGAGATGGATGGATGGATGGATGGATGGATGGATGGACAGATGCATGCATGCATGGATAAGCATTTGCCCCTAGGGCTAAGCCAAGTGCATAGCTAGTTTGATACTAGCTATAAACAGAGTAAAAATAAGAGAGGAGAGAGAGCTAACAGCTCTTCAAGTATGTACCAGAATTTATTCTTCTTTTTGCTTAATTAAAAGCATTACAAAGCAAGTACTAAGAAGGCAAGAGGAGTATAAAGTTCCAGAACGGAGTCCTTCCATGCGCACCAACACCTTGTGTGACTCTGATGGCCAGAGTCTTTTTTTTTTTTTTTTTTTTTTGAGACGCAGTCTCACTCTGTCGCCCAGGCTGGAGTGCAGTGGCACGATCTCGGCTCACTGCAAGCTCTGCCTCCCGGGTTCACACCATTCTCCTGCCTCAGCCTCCCGAGTAGCTGGGACTACAGGCGCCCGCCACCACGCCTGGCTAATTTTTTGTATTTTTAGTGAGATGGGATTTCACTGTGTTAGCCAGGATGGTCTCATTCTCCTGACCTCGTGATCCACCCGCCTTGGCCTCCCAAAGTGCTGGGATTACAGGCGTGAGCCACCGCGCCCGGCCTACTATAGTGTTGTTTTGGAGATGCCATGGTTCTAGAAATCCAAACAGACTTGAGAAATCTGGCAGATTCTAGCTTTCCTCACTCTCACTGATACTGAGTACTAGGTAGGCACTGTGAATCATGCTGAAGACACAGTCATTTTCAACTCCATGACTCTGGACAAATTTTTAACCTCTCTGAGCCCATTTCCTTATCTGAAAATGGGTCTACCTTATAGGGCTTTTGTGGCAATGAAACAAAATAATCCTTGTAAAGGGCTTCTCAAAGTACCTAGCGCATAGTGAGCATTGAATAAATGACAGCTCTTTGCTCTGCCACCTAAGCTAGAATACGGTGGCGTGATCACAGCTCACTGCAGCCTTCACATCCTGGGCTCAAGCCTCCAGAGTAGCTGAGCTAACTACAGGTGCACATCACGACATCTGGCTAATTTTTAAATTTTTGCTAGAGACGAGGTCTCCCTGTGTTGCCCAGGATGGCCTCGAACTCCTGGCCTCAAGCCATCCTCTCTCCTTGGCCTCCCACATAGCTCTTATTGTTGTTTTCACCCTCCTGCAATTAGCAGTCTGTCTAGTTAGGGAGAAAACATGTTTCCTGTAATCAAGTGCATAGCTACATTGGTCTGTTTTTAAGTCCCACTGGAATTCAGAGAAGGGTTGATCCATGAGGACTAGACTAGTACAGGAGGCCTCCCAGAGGAGCCGCTTTGGGATGGCCCTGGAAGGCTGGAGGCACCTGGGAGGCAGAGAGGTGGACAAAGCAGTGGAAAGTGTCAAAAGCAGGAAGGTGGGGCTGGGCACAGTGGCTCACACCTGTAATCCCAGCATTTTGGGAGGCCAAGGCAGGCGGATCACTTGAGGTCAGGAGTTCAAGACCAGCCTGACCAACATGGTGAAACCCCATCGCTACCAAAAATACAAAAATTAGCCAGGCGTGGTGGCACACACCTGTAGTCCCAGCTACTCCGGAGGCTGAGATGGGAGAATCGCTTGAACCTGGGAGACGGAGGTTGCAGTGAACCGAGATGGCACCACTGCACTCCAGCCTGGGCAACAAAGCAAGACTTTTTTTTTTTTTTATTTTTTTATTTTTTTTTTTTTAACGAGGCAGGGTCTTACTTTGCCACCCAGGTTGGAGTGCAGTGGTACGATCTAGGCTCACTGCAGCCTCCATCTCCTGGGCTCAAGTGATTCTCCCACCTCAGCCTTCCGAGTAGCTGGGACTACAGGCATCCAGCACCACGCCTGGCTAATTTTCTTTGTAAAGACAGGGTTTCGCTATGTTGTCCAGCCTGGTCTGGAATGCCTGGGTTCAAGCGATCCTCCTGCCTCAGCCCCGCAAAGTGCTGGGATTGCTGGCGTGAGCCACTTATGCTCGATCTATGCAGTGTTTTAAAAACAATTTTGTCCATGAAACAAAGTTTGTATGAAGTTCTGACGTGTGGAATTTCCACTTGTGCGTCATGGTAGGCACTCAAAGTTTCGGAGTGCGGATGTCAGGTTTTGGATGAGGGATGCTGAAACCGGGCTGCTCATGGAACCCTCTCTGTTAACCCTTCCTGGGCGAGCGCCGGGAGGTGGCGGCGGGGACAGTGTCCCGAGCGGGAGTGGGATCAGCGGCCGGGAGGGAAGAGCCTGAGCCGGGGCCGCAGGCCGGGTCAGGGCGGGGAGGGCAGGTGCGGCGGAGCCAGGCCGTGGAGGCCTCCGCCCGGGCAGCAGGCTGACCGCTGCCGTCATTTCCTTTGGAACCAGAGAACAATGGCTCAAAATCAAGCGCAGCCCGTCCCTCGGTCGCCTCCCGTCCACGCGCGCGTTCTCCGGGGCTGAGCGGATGGGAAGCCTGAGCCGCACGGGGCCCGGCTGCCTGGAGAGCTGCCGACCGCGGAGGTCCCGCAGCCTAACGCCGCCCCGGCGCGGCCTCCCTCCCTTCTCCCCGCAGCCTGGAGAGTCACCGCCGAGGGATGAGGACGCGCCAGCCCGGGGGGACGCGCCGGCTGCTTTCGCGGCCCCGAGCGCGCAGCGCCCAGCAGCCGCGCGGAGCCTGACACGCTATCCTCTCCCCTCGCGCACAGGGCTCTGCGAGTGACCTGGCCGGCGAGCTCCGTGCTGCATGGAACGGCTGCAGAAGGTGCGCGGCGCCACCCCGGGCCGGGGGCGCCGAGGGCGGGTGGGGGCCGCTCGGGAGTCCAGGGCGCCACCTGGTGGCCACCAGCCGTGCAGCGCTGCGCAGCGCCCCGGGTCCCCCAGGCCTAGGGCCGCCCCCGCCCCGCTCCCGCACACACGCAAGTGCCCACCCGCCCGCCTTCTCGCTCTCCCCAGCAACCACTTACCTCCCCCGGGAGCGTGAGCCCCTCCCGAGATTCCAGTGTGCCTGGCTCTCCCTCCAGCATTGTGGTGAGTACCCCTCTCGGCCACCAGCACCTCCTGGCTGGGAGCGGGGAGGGGGGAAGACCCCTGGCTGCTAGGGGAGCTTCCCGCGGAGCCTCCCCAGTGGTGGTCCCGCCGGTGCTGGTGGGCAGAGAGAACCCAGAAACCCAGAGAAGCACACATATACCCCTTCCACTGGTCTGGCCTCGTTACACCTGAAGTGCTAGGCAAAGGACTATCATGTTTTAAGGTGACTAATTTCTTAAAATAATAGAATTGTTAACGTCTGCAACGGCAGTATGTTTTCTTAGTAATTAAAATAAGTCTAGCAAGCCAGGCCAGTGTCCTAGGCGAGGCTTTCAGCACAGCCGTTTCACGCGCACCTTTCCCTTCAGGCCAAGATGGACAATCAAGTGCTGGGCTACAAGGACCTGGCTGCCATCCCCAAGGACAAGGCCATCCTGGACATCGAGCGGCCCGACCTCATGATCTATGAGCCCCACTTCACTTATTCCCTCCTGGAACACGTGGAGCTGCCCCGCAGCCGGGAGGTGAGGGGGCTCCTCTTGGGCAGGACTTGGGGGGAGGCCCCCCCAGCCACACTGGGTGGGGACTGATCCCTCCCGTGCTTCGTTTCCTGGAGGTCTGCCTCGGCAAAACAAGAGAGGGAACTGTGCGCAGGAATCAGCCAGTCAGTCCATCCAGTGTTCAAGAGAGCAGGCAGAATGGGCTCTGGGCTGGCGTGTCGCTCAGATGTAGAGGGGTGGACAATTTGGATGGCAGCAGCACATAGGAGGCACAAAGAGCAAGATCTGTGGAAACAGTTTGGAAGCACTGAGTGTGGGGGCTGAAAGTCTAGTGGAGGGACCTGTGTGATGTTGTGGCCTCAGTTTACCCTCCTGTAAAATAGAGGTGACCTCTCTGCCCATCCATACACAAGGTAGTCAAGGTGCAGGAGAAAGTGCAAGGCAGGTACTCATCAACTGCCTTCAAGACAGGGTAGTGTTGTGGCTGACCAGTTACAGAGGGCTAGACCATGGGGTGACTTCAGTACCTGCATGATGAACCCCGACCTCATCCTTGGATGCTTCTTGGTCTTGTCGCTTCTATTTGTTTTGAGGCTCTAAGGACAGGACCAACTGTTTCTCAACTGGTTCTCAGGCTAGGCACAGTGGCTCACACCTATAATCCCAGCACTTTTGGAGGTCAAGGTGGGAGAGTCACTTGAGGCCAGGAGTTTGAGACCAGCCCGGGCAACACAGGGAGACCCCATCTCTACAAAAATTAGCAAGGCGTGGTGGTGTGCACCTGTAGTTTCAGCTGCTCAGGAGGCTGAGGTGGGAGGACCCCTTGAGCCTGGGAAAGGGAGGCTGCAGTGAGCTGTGATAGAGCTACTCATTCTAGGCTGGGCAACAGAGTGAGACTACAAGAAAGAAAGATGAGAAAGGGAAAGAGGAGAAAGAATAAGAGAGAAGAGAGAAGAAAGTGGAGAGAGAGGGAGGAAGGAAAGAGGGAAGGGAGGGAGGAAGGCAAGGAAAGAAAGAAAAAGGAAAAAGGAAGTAGTAAAAAAATAAAGATGAGAGAGGGAGAGAGGAGAAGAGGGGAGAAGAGAGGAAGGATGAAAAGAGTTGGCCCTCAGACCCTAGGCGCACTGCTGCAAGGCTTGCATGCTTCTCTGTGCCTCCTGTGGGAAGACTGAGGACTTTGTGCAGGGAACTGTGGGAAGGATCCAAGAAAGCAGAGGTGGCCCAGAAGCTGGCCAGGAAAGTATACTGCGTTGGGTGGGGGATGAGGTGGCCTCTCTGGCGTTCTAGGGAAGAGGCTGAATCTGCCCCTGTAGCTCTGACCAGCCCCCTCTCCATTCACAGCGCTCGCTGTCACCCAAATCCACATCCCCCCCACCATCCCCAGAGGTGAGTCTGCCCCACACCTGCAACTTGCCCTGCCCTGCCCTGAAGGGGATCCTGACTCCCTCCCCTCACACATCAGACTGAGCTCTGCAGAGCCCAGGGAGTGCCTGAATCAGTGGCCCCCCGGCTGTCACTGGCCAGCTCTGTGTCCATCATTCTGTCGGACCCAGGACCTCATTCAATCCTTTCTCCCTGGGCCAGGCACCATCAGTAGGTCCTTGGAACTGTGCCACAACATTGCCCTGGGTTTGGAGGGATGTAGCCTGCCAGGATGGGAGGATAGAAAGGGTGGTGTGAGCTGACGGGGGCGCATGTGTGGGTTGGAGGGGGTTGGGGGGCCTGGAGCCACACGCTTCTGCTCTGCAGGTCTGGGCGGACAGCCGGTCGCCTGGAATCATCTCTCAGGCTTCAGCCCCCAGAACCACTGGAACTCCCCGGACCAGCCTGCCCCATTTCCACCACCCTGGTACGTCTTCTCGGCATGACCGCATTGTTTCCTAAGACTTTCTCCATCAGGAACCCCAGTGCCCTTACGCTCAGTCCCCCACTCTCTGGAGTATATGCTCACCTCAGACCTAAGTAGACCCCAGGAGGCCAGGACCCCTCCCAAAGATGGGAGACCTGTCACTTTTTCTCTCTCCCCCAGCCAGAAAAGTGTAAAAATTCCCAAACCCCTGAGGGACAGTGCCAGGAATGCCAGCCCTGTCTTGGCTCTTGACAGGGGCCCGTGAGTTCCCCACCTTGTCCATCGTCTCCATTCTCCTGGCCCCAGCCTCCCTGCCATCAGCATGTCCTCCTCCTCATCTCTTCTTCCTCCCACAGAGACCTCCCGCCCAGATTCCAACATCTACAAGAAGCCACCCATCTATAAGCAGAGAGGTGAGGGTGCCCCTGGCTCACCAGAGCCCGCTTCTGGCTGCTTGCTGGGAGGCTGTGCCCTGGGGCTAGGGGCTGGCTGGAGGGGGACGGGAGGATAGTACATCACAGCAGCACGTGTGCCCCGTGCTCAGTGTGTACACTGCTTTTACCTGCAAGACCTCACAGGTGTGAAGAGGGAGGGGTGAGGGTAGCCAAGTTGGCCTTGGACAGGGCACACCTGGCTGACCCTGGTCTTTGTCTGCAGAGTCCGTGGGAGGCAGCCCTCAGACCAAGCACCTCATCGAGGATCTCATCATCGAGTCATCCAAGTTCCCTGCAGCCCAGCCCCCGGACCCCAACCAGCCAGCCAAAATCGAAACTGACTACTGGCCATGCCCCCCGTCTCTGGCTGTCGTGGGTAGGAGAGATGGGGAGAGGGCAATGGGAGGTCTGGGAAACCCCTGCACTCCCTCGCCTTTGCTCCTGCCGAACCCACTCCCACCCCTGCCCTATGGTGCCCTCGTGGGCTTCTTCCCACCTTCATGAGCCCCCAGGCTCGTCGCTCACCCACTCTCTGTGTTCCCATAGCGCTTGATGTAAGTGACCCTCTTTACTGGTTATTCATTTACTTTCCATTCATTTATTTTGTGACTCAACAGACATGTATCAAACTTCTGCATCCCAGGCTCTGTGATGGGAGCTCTGGGAAAGAGAAAGATAAATCGTAGATGGTTTGGTCCCCAGTGAATTTTATTTTAATTTTTATTTGTATACATTTATGGGGTACAAGTGTAATTGGTTACCTGCATGGATTGCACAGTGGTGAAGTCAGGGTTTTTATGGTATTATTATCTGAATAGTGCACGTTGTATCCATTAAGCAATTTCCCATCACCACCCCCCACACCCTTCCGAGTCACCATGGTCCATCATCCCACTCTCTACATCCATGCATACACGCTATTTAGCTCCCACTCATGAGTGAGAACATGCAGTCTTTGTCTTTCTGTGTTTTTGTTTGACTTAAGACAATGGCCCTCCAGTTCCATTCATGTTACTGCACCCACTGAATGTCAGTCGTGAGTGTGTGTGTGTGTGTGTGTTGCCTACCCAGCTTCATGGCAAGGTGAGAAAATGTTCCTCTTATTTTACTTTATTTTTATTTTATTTTATTTTTGAGATGGAGTCTCGCTCTGTCACCCAGGCTGGAGAAGTGGCACGATCTTGGCTCACGGCAACCGCCACTTCCTGAGTCAAGCAATTCTCCTGCCTCAGCCTCCCAAGTAGCTGGGTTTACAGGCATGCACCACCACACCTGGCTAATTTTATGTATTCTTAGTGGGGACAGGTTTTCATCATGTTGGCCAGGCTGGTCTCGAACTCCTGACCTCAAGTGATCCACCCACCTCCGTCTCCCAAACCGCTGTGATTATAGGCATGAGCCTCCATGCCTGACTATTTTTAAATTTTGAGACAGGGAGTCTTGCTCTGTTGCCCAGGCTAGAGTGCAGTGGCACCATCTCGGCTCACTGCAACTTCCACCTCCTGAGTTCGAGCGATTTTCCTGTTTCAGCCTCCCAAGTAGCTAGGATTACAGGTGCCCACCACCACACCTGGCTATTTTTTATATTTTTAATAGAGACGGGGTTTCACCATGTTGGCCAGGCTGGTCTCGAACTCCTGACCTCAAATGATCCACCCACCTCGGCCTCCCAAAGTGCTGGAATTACAAGCGTGAGCCACTGTACCAGGCCTTACTTTATTTTTATTTTTAAATATTTATTTATTTATTAAGACAGGGTCTCACTCTGTTGCCCAGGATGGAGTGCAGTGATGCCATCACAGTTCACTGCAGCCTCGAATTACTGGTCTCAAGCAATCCACCTACTTCAGTGTCCCCAGTAGCTGGGACTACAGGCATGCCCTACCACACCAGGCTAAGTTTTTAAAATAAATTTCTATAGAGACTATATTACCCAGGCTGTTCTCAAACTCCTGGGCTCAAGCGATCCTCCCACTTCAGCCTCCCAATGTGTTGGGATTACAGGCGTGAGTCACCTTACCCACCCTACTTTATTTTTAAAAAATAATTTGTAGTGGTCTTATCAAGGTCCAGCCCAGGGCAGTGCACAGAGGCTACGCCACGTAAATGCACACTGACCCCACGGCGAGTGACTCCCTGCCTGCCTTTGCTTGTGTCTCCTAGAGACAGAATGGAGGAAGCGGAAGGCGTCTCGGAGGAGAGCAGAGGAAGAGGAGGAGGAGGAAGATGACGACTCCGGAGAGGAAATGAAGGCTCTCAGGGAGCGTCAGAGAGAGGAACTCAGTAAGGTAGCATCTCGCCACCCCTCACCCTCCACCCATGTGCAGGAATCTCATTCTGTTGCCCAGGCTGGCATGCAGTGGCATTATCTCAGGTCACTGCAACCTCTGCTCCCGGGTTCAAATGATTCTCCTGCCTCAACCTCCTGAGTAGCTGGGATTACGGGTGCGCCACCACCTCACCCAGCTGATTTTTTTTTTTTTTTTTTTTTTTTTTTTTTTTAGTAGAGACAGGGTTTTGTCATGTTGGCCAGGCTGGTCTTGAACTCCTGACCTCAAGTGATCTGCCCACCTCGGCCTCCCAAAGTGCTTGGGTTGCAGGTGTGAGCCACTGTGCCCAGCCCACCCTGTGTCTTTTTGTGGACAGAAATTCTGGCTCCGTAGCCAGTCGAAGGGGCTCCTACCCAAAAAGCACACTTTCTGGAACATGTGGGGGAACGTCTTCTTGCTGAGACCCCAGGTTTTTGCTTTTAAAGGAACACCTCGACTTTATGCTGCTTTCTGGAGGACACTACTTGATATTAGGATCAAAAGCGCAGAAAAGGGTGGTCCCACCAGAGCTGGGAGCTAGCAGCCTGAGTGATCCATGGGAATAGCAAAAAGGAGAGTATGGGCTACGGGCCTCCAGGGGAGGAGGGAGAACGATGGAAAAGCCATCAACAGTGACATGGGCCTGGGCTCTGGGCAGGGTGACCTGGGACAGGGACAGGGAGGCCACCGTGGTAGAGTTCTACCGAGCAGCTCGGACTCCTGGCTCTCAAGGGTGGCCAAACCCAATGTGGCCATGTGTCAGTCACGAACGAGAGGCTCTGTGAGCTCCAGAGCACGAACTAGCCACTTGGGAAATGTCCTCAGTCCTGCCGGCGGCATGCCCAACTCTGGAGCTTTTGGAGATAAGAAACGAGTATTGGCCCAGCACAGTGGCTCACACCTGTAATCCCAACACTTTGGGAGGCCAAGGCAAGAGGATCACTTGAGCCCGGGATTTTGAGACCAGGCTGGGCAACATGGTGAAACCCCATCTCTACAAAAAAACAATTAGCTAGCTGGGTGTGGTGGTGCATGCCTGTGGTCCCAGCTCCTGAAGAGGCTGAGGAGGTTGGATTGCTTGAGCCCAGGAGGTCAAGGCTACAGTGAGCCATGTTTGTGCCACTGAACTCCAGCCTGGGTGACAGTGTGAGACCCTGTCTCAAAAAAAAAAAAAAAAAAAAGAAAGAAAGAAAAAGAAAAGAAAGAAACAAGTGTCTACGTCTTGGCTCCATCTTCCTTTCTCCCTCCTCAGGTTACTTCCAACTTGGGAAAGATGATCTTGAAAGAAGAGATGGAAAAGTCATTGCCAATCCGAAGGAAAACCCGCTCCCTGCCTGACCGGACACCCTTCCATACCTGTGAGTGCTGTGGAGGGGACTCAGAGTCACCTGGCCAGAGATGGAGGCCTGACTCTGTGCGTGTGTTGACTTATGACACATACAGGATGAAATTCCCGACCCAAAGCATGGCTCCTCTCCTGGGAGCAAGACTCCCAGTCGTGGAACAGTGTCAGATGATAAATGAGAGTATCGGCTAAAGCAGAATTCAGCAAGTTTGGTTTAATTAACCACCATTTGTTGAGCGTTTACCATGTGCTGGGCATTGGGCATATAAGCAGGGAAAAAATCTAGTCTTGTCCTCTGGTAGCTTGCGGTCAGCAGGGAAACTGTCATGGAACCTGGGGTATCGGTGCATTGTGGCCAGTATTGTGATCAAGGTGTGCAGGGTGCTTTAGGAGCACAGCAACAGGGTCTGGGAGGCTAAACTGAGGGGTTTTGTCGTTGCTGTTTGTTGCTTGTTTGTTTTATCGAGACAGGGCCTTGCTCTATTGCCCAGGCTGGAATACAGTAGTGCAGTCTCAGCTCACTGCAACTGCCACCTCTCAGGCTCAAGCAATCCTCCCACTTCAGCCTTCTGAGTAGCTGGGATTACACGTGTGCACCACTATGCCTGGCCAATTTTTAAAATCTTCTGTAGCGACAAAGTCTCACAATGTTGCCCAGACTGGGCTTGAACTCCTGGACTCAAGCAATCATCCCGCCTTGGCCTCCCAAACTGTTGGGATTACAGGCGTGAGTCACCATATCCAGCTTAAACTGAGTCTTGAAGGCTGAGACTCCAAGCAAGCCAGACAAAGTGAGTGGAAGAGGGCATGGCAGACATTGGGAATGGTGTGGGAGTGAAATCTGAAACATGAAACCTCTGGCTGGCTGAGCCTCCAGGAGTCTGGAATTACAGAGCACAGAGTACACTGTGGGGCAGTGGGCAGTGAGGCCAAGAGATGGGGAGCGGAGCAAGCTTTGAATGCCGTGGCCCACTATCCAGCACGCTACCCTGGACTTCCTCAGAGCTTGGCGACTGGAGAGGAAAGGGAGAGACCTGAAAACCCAGGAATGGAAGCTGCGAAGACCCTTAAAGCCTAAGAGGGGCCCCGGCATGGTAGCTCACGCCTATAATCCCAGCCCTTTGGGAGGCCGAGGCAGGCGGATAACAAGGTCAGGAGTTCGAGACCAGCCTGACCAACATGGTGAAACCCCATCTCTACTAAAAATACAAAAATTAGCCAGGCATGATGGCGCATGCCTATAATCCCAGCTACTTAGGCGGCTGAGGCAGGAGAATCACTTGAATCCGGGAGGTGGAGGCTGCAGTGAGCCGAGATCAAGCCACTGCACTCCAGCCTAGGTGACAGAGCGAGACTCCATCTCAAAAAATCAAAAGCCTAACAGGAAACCACATAGTGTCATTTCTGCATTGTAGCTGCCAAAGCCAGTCACTGGCCACCTAGACTCAAGGGGAGGGGAGCTAGACTCTCCTTCTCCTTCTTCTCTTCCTCCTCCTCCTCCTCCTTCTTCTTCTTCTTCCTTTTTTTTTTCTTCTTTTTTTTGGCAGAGTCTCGCTTTGTTGCCCAGGCTGGAGTGCAGTGGCACCATCTTGGCTGACTGCAATCTCTATTTTCTAGGCTTGAGTGATCCTCCTGCCTTGGCCTTCTGAGTAGCTGGGACTACAGGTGCATGCCACTATGCCCAGCTAATTTTTTTTTTTCTTTCTTTTTCTTTTTCTTTTTTTTTTTTGAGACAGAGTCTCACTGTCACCCAGGCTGGAGTGCAATGGTGTGATCTTGGCTCACTGCAACCACCGTCTCCCTGGTTCAAGCAATTCTTCTGCCCCAGCCTCTCGAGTACCTGGGACTACAGGCACACACCACCATGCCCAGCTAATTTTTGTATTTTTAGTAGAGATGAGTTTTCGCCATGTTGGCCAGGCTGCTTTCAAACTCCTGATCTCAGGCGATCCACCCGCCTTGGCCTCCCAAAGTGTTGGGATTACAGGCGTGAGCACATCTGGCCTAATTTTGGTATTTTTAGTAGAGATGGGTTTTCATCATGTTGCCCAGGCTGGTGTTGAACTCCCGGGCTCAAGCAATCCTCCTACCTCGGCCTCCCAAAGTGCTGGGATTACAGGCGTGAGCCACTGCGCCCAGCCAAGACTCTATCTAATTCTTGATGACAGGCACCACAAGGTCTGATTGCAGAAAGCATGAAAGATGGGAGGCAACGGTACAGGCCATCTTTGGAAACAATCTACCACACTCTCCAATAGTCTGGATAAGGGCTAAAAAAAGATGTGGGTCCAGAGAAGAGGGAATGGATTTGAGAATATATAAACAATTGAATCTTCTGGATTGAATCCAGTGGCTGATTGGATGTGGGAGGTGCAAGAGAGAGGAGTTGAGGTTTTTGTCTTGGGTGCTAGGTGATGACCAACTTGGAACTGAGATAATAAGAGAGGCGGAGTTTCAGGGCAAGATGAAAGACTGGTTTTGGACATGTGGGGTTTGAAGTGCCCCGTGCAGAGCACTGTGGATGGGAGGCACATCTGGCAGAGTCGGGAGCTTGAGGGTATTCAGCTTGCTTATATGTGGCAGGAAAATAGTGAGGAGAAAGTGAGATTGTAGAGAGAGAGAAGGGAAAGGTGCCTAAGGCTTCCATTAGAGGTCCAGTCGGGGCTCACGCCTGTAATCCCAGCACTTTGGAAGGCTGAGGTGAGAGGATTGCTTCAAGTCAGGAATTTGAGATCAGCCTCGGCAACATAGTGAGACCCTGTCTCTACAAAAACTAGAAAAATTAGTTGGGAGTGGTGCGTGTGCCTGTAGTCTCAGCTAGTTGGGTGGCTGAGATGGGAGCTATGATCGTGTCACTGCAATCCAGCCTGGGTGACAGAGTGAGACCCTGTCTCTCATTTTATATATATATATATATGGGCTGGTTTGAGGGCTGGTTGAGATCGAGCCCCAGGAATGTGTGGGAGGCTGGCCTTGAAAGGCCTCCCCTGGGGATTGGGAACTTGGATCCAGGGGCAGGCCAGATGAGAAGCTGAGGTTGTCTGCTGAGCATTAGTGGGTGAGACTTGGTGAGAATGGCGAGGGTTTGGAACTGCCGTGGAGGGGAGGAGAAATGTGCGAGGCTTGGCCTTTGTAGTGATGCTCATCTACATTGTGTGGGCTGTATGTCCACAGCCGGGGGCAGGATGGGAGCTGCTGGGTTGACCCTGGGTTAGCGTTTTGTAAGGATAGGTGCTGAGGGGCCAGGCTGCACTGTGGAGGAGCTGATAAAAGTGATTACTGTGCCCAGCCACAGGCCAAAGCTGAGAAGGTAATGAGAGAAGGCGGGCGGTGGAGGAGGTAGGAGGGGAATGAAGAAACTGGAGGTCTCCATGAGGTTGGTGGGCTGGGTGGTGGGGGTGGAGCTGAGCCAAAGCCACAAAGTGAATGGTCCAAGCTTACAGTTTCTAGGCATTGTGGTTCGGCTGATGACAAGATGCTGAGCGTGACCCTTTGAAAGGGTTGTCTCACGTGGAACAGAGGTGAAAACCACTGGAACTGGGGAATTCAAGGACCTCAAGGTTAATACGTGGTTAGGACATCTGAGTGTTCCCCAGAGCTCTCGGGATGCTGTCTCTGTGGGTGGGAAGAGCTACAGAAGTTTATTAGAGAATGTGGAATAAAGAGTTAAGGCCTCGGCCGGGCGCGGTGGCTCAAGCCTGTAATCCCAGCACTTTGGGAGGCCGAGACGGGCGGATCACGAGGTCAGGAGATCAAGACTATCCTGGCTAACACGGTGAAACCTCGTCTCTACTAAAAGAATACAAAAAACTAGCCAGGCGAGGTGGCGGGCGCCTGTAGTCCCAGCCACTTGGGAGGCTGAGGCAGGAGAATGGTGTAAACCCGGGAGGCGGAGCTTGCAGTGAGCTGAGATCCGGCCACTGCACTCCAGCCTGGGCGACAGAGTGAGACTCCATCTCAAAAAAAAAAAAAAAAAAAAAAAAAAAAGAGTTAAGGCCTGAAGAATGATGTGGACAGAGGATGTGTGAAGGTTGGATTCAGTGTCAGTGTTCTGCCAGAATCTTCTATTCAGCCCAGGTTAGCTCTTTAACTTCCATTTCGGCCTCTTGAAGTTGAATAGCCAGATGCCTACCTTGGGATCATCTTTGGCGTCCCTGAACTTGCGGGTGATTAATGATCACATGACTGTGTAGGTTACTGTCATATTAAAACAACCTGAATTCAAGAATCATGAACAGGCCCTTTCCGGCGGTGACGACCTACCCACATGAGAACATGCCTCTCGCAAAGGATCTCCTTCATCCCTCCCCAGAAGAGGAGAAGAGGAAACACAAGAAGAAACGCCTGGTGCAGAGCCCCAATTCCTACTTCATGGATGTGAAATGCCCAGGATGCTATAAAATCACCACAGTCTTTAGCCATGCACAAACAGTAGTTTTGTGTGTTGGCTGCTCCACTGTCCTCTGCCAGCCTACAGGAGGAAAAGCAAGGCTTACAGAAGGATGTTCCTTTAGGAGGAAGCAGCACTAAAGGCACTCTGAATCAAGATGAGTGGGAAACCATCTCAATAAACACATTTTGGATTAAAAAAAAAAAAAAAAGAATCATGAACAGGCATGTCATTCTGATTTAATGGTGACACTGGAATAGTCACTGTGGAACACACATAAGCATTTTATAATAGAAATAATTTGGAGGGGAGAATCTTTGTGCAGGGTTTGAAGGTTGAAATTCTATCAGTCGGTTGAATAAATGTATACTTATTATTGTAAAAGTGAAATGCTTCCATAGTGAATGGTGATTGTGAAAGCTATTTTCTAAATAAAAATAAGTGTTAGGGGAAAAAAATGAGGTTTTGTTCTCAATAATCGAACCCTTCCAAGCAACAGATTTCATAAGGATATTTTAAGAAGAGGCTGGGTGCTGTGGCTCACGCCTGTAATCCCAGCACTTTGGGAGGCCGAGGCAGGTGGATCACCTGAGGTCAGGAGTTCAAGACCAATGTGGCCAACATGGTGAAACCCTGTCTCTAACAAAAATACACAAATAAACTGGGCATGGTGGCATGTGCCTGTAATCCCAGCTATTTGGGAGGCTGAGGCAGGAGAATCACTTGAGCCTGGGAGGCAGAGGTTCCGGTGAGCCGAGATTGTACCACTGCACTCCAGCCTGGGCAACAGAGCAAGACTCCATATTAAAATATATATATATATATATATGTGTGTGTGTGTATACATGTATATTTATATATATGTATATATACATTTATATGTACATATATTTATATATGTATATATATTTTAAGATAGTTCCTCATAGTTTTGAATCTATGGAGGTTAACTATTTATACAGAAATGCTTGTGGAAACAGTTGGTATAGATGCCAGCCATTTCTAGCAATTGGAGGTGAAGGCATTTTGAGATCACATCAAGCTGAGGATCTTTTTTTTTTTTTTTTTTTGAGACGGAGTCTGGCTCTGTCTCCCAGGCTGGAGTGCAGTGGCCGGATCTCAGCTCACTGCAAGCTCCACCTACCGGGTTTACACCATTCTCCTGCCTCAGCCTCCGGAGTAGCTGGGACTACAGGCGCCCGCCACCTCGCCCGGCTAGTTTTTTTTGTATTTTTAGTAGAGACGGGGTTTCACCGTGTTAGCCAGGATGGTCTCGATCTCCTGACCTCGTGATCCGCCCGTCTCGGCCTCCCAAAGTGCTGGGATTACAGGCTTGAGCCACCGCGCCCGGCCAAGCTGAGGATCTTAGGTACAAAGTTATTTCTAGGAAAACATTACTGGAAACAAATTTTCTTGAATTACAATTTGCAATACTTGAAAACTGAGAGATCCTATTAAATGTGCAAGTTGAGACTGAGGTCCAGTAATGCTGACATGAAGTTGTTGACTGCTGGTACAAACCCCAGTGACAGTACTGAGAACATGACTCTTTCTGTAGTATAATGTCAGACTTTTTTTTTTTTCTGTTTTTGTTTTTGTTTTTTTGAGATGGAGTCTCGCTCTGTCACCCAGGCTGGAGTACAGTGGCCCAATCTTGGCTCACTGCAAGCTCCACCTCCCAGGTTCACGCCATTCTCCTGCTCAGAGTAGTTGGGACTACAGGCGCCTGCCACCATGCCCGGCTAATTTGTTTTTGTATTTTTAGTAGAGACAGGATTTCACCGTGTTAGCCAGGATGGTCTCAATCTCCTGACCGTATGATCCACCCACATTGGCATCCCAAAGTGCTGGGATTACAGGTGTGAGCCACAGAGCCCGGCATAATGTCAGACTTTTAAAATTTGCTTAGTTGGCTTACGCCTGTAATCTCAGCACTTTGGGAAGCCAAGGTGGGAGGATTGCTTGAGCCCAGGAGTTCAAGACCAGCCTGGGTAGTGTAGTGAGGCCTGGTTTCTACAAAAAAAAAAAAAAAAAAAAAATTAGCTGGGTTTGATGGTGCATGCCCCTAGTCCCAGCTACTGAGGAGGCTGAGATGGGAGAATCACTTGAGCCTGGGAGGTTGAGGCTACAGTTAAGCTATAATCACACTGCTGCACTTCAGCCTGGGTGACAGACTGAGACCGTATTTCAAAAATAAATAAATAAACAAATATGAGTACTAGCTGAGCAGGTGGCCCGTGCCTGTAGCCCCAGTACTAGGGAGGCAAAGGCAGGAGGATCACTTGAGTCCAGGAGCTCAGGTTCAGCCTGGGCAACATAGTGTGAGACCCTATCTCAATCAAAAATTTTTGGCCAGGTGCAGTGTATTTTTTAATAGAGACAGGGTTTCTCCATGTTGGTTAGGGTAGTCTTGAACTCCCAAACTCAGGTGATCTGCCCACCTTGGCCTCCCAAAGTGCTGGGATTACAGGCATGAGCCACCATGCCTGGCCAAAAAAAAAATTTTTTTTTTTTTTGGATTTGATTACTAACATTGTTAATAGTATTATAATAATGTAATTATTGTGATTCCATTTTAGATTTCTTTGTGTATCCCAGAGGTTCATTTTCTGATGTGAGCCTTGGCTTCGGCTGACTCAATTTTCACATCAGGCATTGGGCCCAATTGTATATTTGGGCCACTTCTAGTTGGAGAGAAGAGGGATGGTGGTAGAGACAACTGAGAATCACCAGCACTGTATTGCTTGCTGAGGGTGACCAGTCAGAGCTGGGAGCTAGCAGAAGCCTGCCAGGTTCCCTCCAGCGTGACCCCTTCCTGCCCTGCCCCAGGTGTGGAAGGCCAGTGAGGGAGCTCTCTCAGAAAGGGCTGTCAGGGCCAAAGGAACTGAACCCAGGACCTTTTGCTCTCTTCCAGCCTTGCACCAGGGAACATCTAAATCTTCCTCTCTCCCCGCCTACGGCAAGACCACCCTGAGCCGGGTAAGGTCTCGGGACCAGAGATATAGACTATGTGGGAGGGGCGTGCATATGGGGTGCTGAGGGACTGAGCCACTTGGGCACCCTCAGGGAGCGGGGAGGCCCCCAAAGTGAAGGGGACCAAAGGTGAATATCCCCAACTGCCTCTGATTCCTTTGTGTCCTTTCTAGTTACAGTCCACAGAGTTCAGCCCATCAGGGAGTGAGACTGGAAGCCCAGGTGAGAAGTGGGCCCTGGTGCCGGCATCTGGGGAAGGGACTTAACACGGGTCCCTGGGCATCCGGGGTCTGGGCTGTGGGCAGGGGTCTGGTGAGGTCAGATGTGTTGGCCTGCTGACCTCAGAGCTGCCTCTGAACCATGCCCGTTCTCTCCCACAGGCCTGCAGGTGAGTGCCTCCTGGAGGGGAACAGGCGGAGCACCAGAAGCCGGGTCCTGGCGCCTGGAAGTGTCAGGGGAAGGGGGTGTGGGGCCACAGAGTTGCCTGGTGAAGAAGAAGAAGTCGGGGTAAGGCTGGGAAGGTCTCCCTGCCCCACTCTGGCTCACTGCGGCTTTGGTCTCCCCAGAACGGAGAGGGCCAGAGGGGGAGGATGGACCGGGGGAACTCCCTGCCCTGTGTGCTGGAGCAGAAGGTGAGGGGCAGGGGACACAAGCGCCTATAGCGGGGCGGGAGGCTGGGGAGATGCCAGGCAAGTGGAATGCGCTGCGGGGTCTTCCTGGTGTTGAAGATGGGAGGGATGGCAGGGAAATTGGGGGAGACAGAGGGCAAGATGGCATGAACCCTAGTGGCCTCTGCAGGTTGATGTGGGGGGCCTAGGGAGTCAAAGGACAGGACATTCTATGAACCTAAGATTGCCCCTCCCCCCACTCCCAGATCTATCCCTACGAAATGCTAGTGGTGACCAACAAGGGGCGAACCAAGCTGCCACCAGGGGTGGATCGGATGCGGCTTGAGGTAGGCAAGGAAGATGCCCTGGATGGGTGCGGGGCTGTCCACGGGCACTCTCCTGCCTGGGAGAACACCTGGGGCCTCTTTGAGTGAGTGTCCCCTAGGTCACTGGGCACAGCCCCCACCCCACGCTGAGCTGCCCGATTCCCCCATGCAGAGGCATCTGTCTGCCGAGGACTTCTCAAGGGTATTTGCCATGTCCCCTGAAGAGTTTGGCAAGCTGGCTCTGTGGAAGCGGAATGAGCTCAAGAAGAAGGCTTCTCTCTTCTGATGGCCCCCACCTGCTCCGGGACAGCCCCCTTACCCCTGCTGCTTCAGGGTTCTTCCCCGGCGGGTTGGGAGGGGCAGGAGGTGGCGTGGAAGTAGGGTGGGTTCCTTTCCTCAGGTAGATGGGGGGCCAAGACCTCTGCAGTCCTGGGCAGTGAGCTACGGACTTTCTTCCCCCTCACAAGCCTGGGGGCCTCCTGCTCTCATCCCTGACCCTCCCTGCACAGGGCAAAGCCAGTCGGGGTTCCGGCACACAGAGTTCATGTTTGCACCATCTCCCCACCTCTCACCCCAGAGGGTGAGGAGGAATGAGGGGCATTGGTGGTTAGGCCTGTTGGCTGTCTTGAACAGCTGGAGGGAAGATGCAGGGGTGGGAAGTGGCCAGGTAGAAAGAGCTCCAAGCTCTGGTGTCGCCCACCCATCCCTCCCACACTCACTCCTGACAGCTTTCCCGCACTGCAGCCTCCTGCTCCTCTGATTCTAGTGGGAACAGGCCCCAGCTCAGCCTCCAACAGGGAGGTCGCCTCCCCACTTCAGCTTGCCCTGACCTCTGCTCACAACCCCCGAGCTTCGAAGCCTCTTGCTCCAGCCCTGCGGCTTCCCCAGAAGCCTGGGCTTAGGGTGGAGATGCCGCCTACACATGACCCTGGCCCTCCACCTGCCTCCGGGCCACGAAATGGGAATTCCAGCACCAAGCCAGGCACCGGGCAGAAGCTGGGCCTTCCGCCTCCCTTGGATGGGGTCAAGAGGCCAGGCCTGGCACATTTTGGAGTGTCCTGGCTACCAGCTCTCACCCACACCCACGCACCCCCCACACACTATGCTCTCTCAAGAATGTAATTTATTGGGGCCCCCCCAGCTGCTTTCCTCACCTGCCCCTGCCCTACCTTACACCCCCAGCTTGACTTATTTCCAGTCCACGTGTGTATATAATGATATCTATATTTTTGCCCAGGTCTGGGTATTGCTCCTGCCCAGACCCTGGCATCCCTTTCCACTGTGTGTGTGACCATGCTGGGGGAGGGGACTCTGCTTGGAATTAAAAGGTTGCATTGGGTCCCTACATCTGTCTTTTCCTTATGAGCCACTAGACCTGGGTGAACAAGACAAGCCATATCAGGCGGAGGGAAGCCCTGGGAGTCAGGGTTCCAGTGTAGGCGCCACCTAGGGCTGGAGGGGTGGAGACGCAGTCCCTCAGTACTCTTCCTCCAAGCCTGGGCCCAGAAGCAGGGGCCATCTAGACAGACCTGTCTGCCTCTCCTTCAGGGACTCTGTGATGGGGGCAGGAGCCCTTGAGTTTGGGGCCAGAGGGAACTCACACCTCAGGGAGGGGCCTGGTAGAGAACTGGCTGGGAGGAAAGACTGCCCCAGCCCTCCACCAAATCCCAACGTGCTTGCCTTGGTGGCCAAGCTCAACATCGGACATGGTTGTCCCTCCCAAGGGACAGGGTGCTCATGGTTCAGTGGGGAGGCCAAACACAGAAAAGGTCAGTAGATATGAATGTGTGGTGAGCTGATCCCCAAGAATCAGGCAGGGGCAACTAAGGAATGGAGAAATGGCAGTTGGAGGATGAGTCAAGTGGAGGCCAAGGGAGGAAGACGGGAATCTGGTCTTGGTTGACTTGGCAAGGCCTCCCAAGGGGAATAGACAGGGAATCGCGTGTTGCGGGCGGAGGGTGGCAGAGGGGCTGCAGATGTGACGTAAAGACCAGAAGGAGGACTGCCTGCAGCTGTGGGTGTTTATGTGGAGAGGGGCCGCCCCCACCTGGCTGGAGCAGAACCATGTGTGGGCACATGAAGAAGCGGTAAGAGGGACCAGGTGAGTTGGAGGGCACGCAACTTGTGAACCTGAGACTGGAGTTGGGGCCTGGCCTGAGTCCCCTAGTTGAGTTCCTAGCCCCTGCAGCTGAAATAAGCAAAGTGGATAAGAATCCCTCAAATGTGAACGATTATTTTACATTGTAGGAGTTCTGTTGCATCCACAACATCATTTTATCCCTTCAGCAAACCTGTGAGGTCAACAGGACAGATCACTGTCATCTTCTTAGCAAACGAGAAAATGTTGGGACAGAGACATTTCCTCTGAAGCCCAGCACGGCAGGAAACCAATGAGTGGAGAACGGAGACAGCATTCAGGTTTCTAGGACTTTCCCAATAGGTACTGTTGTCTGTGAAGGAGAAGCAGAGGAGGGCAGACTAGGAGGGGCAGAAAGAGAGAAATGGTTTCTGCACACATACCCAATACTAGGCATTCAGAAACTGCTGGGGGGCTTACCCTGCTCTGAGCATGGGGAACACAGCAGTGACCAGGCTGGCATGCCCCTTGTCCAAAAAGAGCTCCCAGGCTGTTCGGGAAAATGTCGAGGTCGTTGAACCCTAAGGGGTGCTGGAGACAGGGTTTGGGAACCGTATATAGTAGGGGCAGGTTTGACCCTAGGTCCTAAAGGATTTTCAGTTCATGAGAATTTAGAGCATATATATGATGGGATACTACTCAGCCATAAAAAGGAATGAATTAATGGTATTCGTAGCAACCTGGATGAGATTGGAGACTATTATTCTAAGTGAAGTAACTCGGGAATGGAAAACCAAACATCATACGTTCTCATAAGTGGGAGCTAAGCTATGAGGATTCAAAGGCATAAGAATGTCACAAAGGACCAGGCGCAGTGGCTCACGCCTGTAATCCTAGCACTTTCGGAGGCCAATGCGGGAGGATTGCCTAGGCTCAGAAGTTCGAGACCAGCCTGGGAAACATGGTGAAACCCCATCTCTACTAAAAATACAAAAAATTAACTGGGTGTGGTGGCACACACCTGTAATCCGAGCTACTCAGGAGGCTGAGGCACGAGAATCGCTTGAACCTGGGAGGCGGAGGTTGCAGTGGGCCGAGATCATGCCACTGCACTCCAGCCTGGGTGACAGAGCAAGACTGTCACAAAAAACAAACAAAAAGGCCGGGCGCGGTGGCTCAAGCCTGTAATCCCAGCACTTTGGGAGGCGGAGACGGGTGGATCACGAGGTCAGGAGATCGAGACCATCCTGGCTAACACGGTGAAACCCCGTCTCTACTAAAAAAAATACAAAAAACTAGCCGGGCATGGTGGCAGGCGCCTGTAGTCCCAGCTACTCGGGAGGCTGAGGCAGAGCTTGCAGTGAGCTGAGATCCGGCCACTGCACTCCAGCCTGGGCGACAGAGTAAGACTCCATCTCAAAAAAAAAAAAAAAAAAAAAAAAAACCCACGATGGACTCTGGGGACTCGGGGAAAGGGTGGGAAAGGGTCAAGGGATAAAAGACTACAAATTGGGTACAGTGTATACTGCTCGGGTGATGGGTGCACCAAAATCTCACAAATCATTACTGAAGAACTTATTCATGTAACCAAACACCACCTGTTCTCCAATAACCTATGGAAAAAGAAAAAAAAAAAAAAGGCTAGTCGTGGTGGCTCACGCCTGTAATCCCAGCACTTTGGGAGGCCAAGGCAGGTGGATCCCCTGAGATCAGGAGTTTGAGGCCAGCCTGGCCAACATGGTGAAAACCCATCTCTACTAAAAAAAAAAACAACCAACCAAAAAACTTACAGCAGCTCAGAGTGGAGTTCTCTGTCCCTAAAACAGGAAGTGCCTCTCAGTGCCTTCTCCCCACAATACATACATAAATAAAAAATAAAAAAATTAAAGTGTGAGCAAATTCTTTCACATTGAGAGTCATTGACTATATGGCTTTTTTTTTTGAGACGGAGTTTCTGTCTTGTCACCCAGGCTGCAGTGACAATTAATGCTAATTAATACAATGCTAATTAATACAAGCTAAGTGCTAATTAATACAAAAAATTAGCCAGGCATGGTGGCAGGCACTTGTAGTCCCACCTACTTGTGAGGCTGAGGCAGGAGAATGGCATGAATCCGGGAGGCGGAGCTTGCAGTGAGCGGAGACCGCACCACTGCACTCCAGCCTGGGTGACAGTGCGAGACCCCGTCTCAAAAAAAAAAAAAAGAATACATAAAACCCAGTTTACCATGAAATCGTCTTCAAGTCTTCATTTAAGCTAATAGGAGAGGCTTTATTCAAAGATCTTCCCCTAAATGGGCTAACCTGACATCTGAATTTAATAAAATTTAATAAAACACCACGGTCTCTGATCCTTCTGGAATATAACACATGTAGTGTGTACACTGACTTTTATTAGAGTTGTTAAAATAACATTTAAAAAGTTAAGTCGAATAAAAGGTGATGAACTCCTGATGTACTTTCATTATCCCCTAGAGTCCTCTGAGTCATGCTGAAGGGAAGCAAGCTGATTTGATCTATCCAGCCTGCGTCCTTTACCTGTGAGGAGGTGGGCCTAGAAATCTGCAGAGACTGGGCTGGAACTCACACCTGTCAGAGAACTGAGGTCCCAATCAATTCTCACTCGGCCTGGACTTGGCCGAACCCTGGCCCTCCCTAGGGCCTGAGGCCCAGACCCTGGCCACCCTGGCTCAGAGTCTGGACTGCAGGCTCCACACCACAGCACAGAGCCCACTCTGGGCAGCTCAGCATTTCCTGTGTCTCAGCACCACTGGGTCCTAAAAGGTGAGGTGGGTCCTGTGAAGCCAGAGACCCCAAAACTCTAGATTCTATAATTCTGACAGGGGCTATTCTTCCTTCCCAAGGGAAAATGATTCCTTTCCTTCTCGTCATATGTCAGTGATTAGCAGAGACACTATGTTTTTGTTTTTGTTTTGTTTTAGAGACACTATCTTGCTGTCACCCAGTCTGGACTGCAGTGGCACGATCATAGCTCATTGCAGCCTCGAACTCCTGGGTTCAAGTGATCCTCCTCCCACCTCAGCCTCCCGAGTAGCTTGGACTACAGGTGCATACCACCACACCTTGCTAATTATTATTATTATTTTTTTTTGTCGAGACAGGATCTTACTATGTTGCCCAGGCTGGTCAACAGTCTTGGCCTCCTAAAGTGCTAGGATTTCAGGCTTGAGCCACCACACTCAGCTGCAGAAACTTTCTTTTTCTTTTTCTTTTTTTTTTAGACGGGGTCTCACTCTGTTGCCCAGGCTGGAGTGCAGTGGCATGATCTTGGCTCACTGCAACCTCCGCCTCCCGGGTTCAAGTGATTCTCCCCCCTTAGCTTCCCAAATAGCTGAGACTACAGGTACTTACCACCACGCCTGGCTAATTTTCTGTATTTTTAGTAGAGACGGGTTTCACCATATTGGCCAGGCTGGTCTCCAACTCCTGGCCTCAAGTGATCAACCCGCCTTGGCCTCCCAAAGTGCTAGGATTACAGGTGTGAGCCAACGCCCACAGCTCATAAACATTTTCTGATAGCCATGTCAAAAAAGTAAAAGCAACACGTGAAATTAATTTTAACAATATACGTTATTTAACCCAACACATCTAATAGTCATTTCAATATGTAATCAATATAAGCCATGATTATTGCAGTTTCACATTCTTTCCTTTCTTACTGTATCTTCCAAATCGGGGTGTGCTTGGCATTGCACATCTTGGCTGGGACCAGCACATTGCAGGAGCTCATCAGCCCATGTGCCTAGGGCTACCTGAGACTTCAAATCAGGAGGAATTGTAATTCCTCCTCGAAAACAGCCCCCTTAGCTCCCGCCTTAATCCCAGCTACTCAGGAGGCCCTGGCAGGAGGGTCGCTTGAGGCCAGAAGCTCAGATCAGCCCAGGCAGCACAGTGAGACCTCCCCTCCTAGGAAAAAACAAAAACAATTGGCCAGGCGTGGTGGCGCGCCTGTGGTCCCAGCTACTCTGGAGGCCAGGGTTGGAGGATCACAAGAGTCCAGGAGTTGGAGGCTGCAATGAGCGGAGATCGCGCCACTACACTACAGTCTGGGCAACCGAGTGAGACCCGGTCTCGAAAGAAAGGAAAAAAACAAACAAACAAACAAAAAAACCCCTCCCAGCCAACTCTCAGGGCCCACCGCTGGCGGTCCCCAACCCCCTTCCCCGGCCCGACCCGGCGCCCCCAGCCCGGCTTAGCCAGCGCCACGCAACCGGGCCGGGAAGGGGCGGAGCGGCCGGGCCCCGCCTCCCTTGCCGCGCCGGGGCCGCCGGGGCCAAGGGGCTGCCTCCTCCGCCTAGAGCGCCGCCGCCGCCGACGCCTTCGCCCAGGAGCCGGAGGGCCGGGCGCCATCATGCTGAGCCGGCTCGGGGCGCTGCTGCAGGAGGCCGTGGGGGCGGTGAGGCCGGGAGTGCCAGGCCGCCGGGGGTCGCGGGCCTAGGCTGGGCCGGGCGGGCGCGGAGCCGGGCGCGGCCGGCGGGAGGGCGGGCGGGCGCGGGCCCCTCGGGCAGGGACACCCGGGCCGCGGCGCCCCTTCCCCGGCCTCTCCTCGCCGGCCGCGCCCCACTTCCCCTCGCTCTTCCCAGTCCCGCTTCCAGACTCCTCCCGACCGCCCCACCTCCCCGGCCTGCTCCCGCGTCGCTTCCTGTCTGTGCGTCCTGGCCGCGGAGTCTCCCAATTCCCGAACTCGCCTTCGCCGGGACGCTCCCTGTCACCCCTTGGGGTGTTTCCTGCCCCCTCGGGCCCTAGACCGCCTCCCCCAGTACCAGTGGGCCTGCCTCCTTCCTCCGCTCCACCCCGCCTGGGCTTGAAAAAATCGCCGCCCCTTTTCCTCGGTCTGATCTCCCAGACAACTCCAGGACCTTGTTGGGGTGCAGGACGCCCTTCCCGTCACCCCGGGACGTGGGAAGTGTGGGCCCTACCGGTCCAAGTCCCCACGAAGGGTAAAGACCCGGGGCAGGCTGGTGGGCGCCCAGCCGGGGAAACTGCCTTCTGCAGGGTGCAGATGTTTCCAGCGTGGCTGTCACCCCTCACAAGCCAAATTGCCTTTGAGTTAGGGAAGGCCGCCCGTGGTGGGGCCTGAGTGGCCCTGTGGGGGGAGGAGAGTCCATTGATGTTTCACATGCCGTCAGAGTTTGTGTTTTTGCCATTTTTTGTTGGGGCTGCAGGCTGGCAAGCAGCCCACTACTAGGGTTCGTTCAGCAAGATGTAGTGCTGTGTAGGGAGGGCGGGGGTATTCCTGGTAGGGTGGGGGGGTGCCTGCTGTTGAAAGTAACTCTGCCAAGAAGCTGTCTGTAAAGTCAACAATACTTTTCTGCCTCCAAGTATAAATCTTCCCGCAATTGATGAGTTGAGTATCAGATTTTCTCAGGAGAGAAAGCCTTGGGTTTCACCCTCCTTCCTCCCCACCACCTCCTCCCCCACCCTCATGGGAGCGCCTGTTGAAGGAAGTTTGCCTTAGGCAAACTTGGGAAGAAAGTCAGAAACTATGACTTCCTACACCTTCCCAGCCCTGCTGTTGACCCAGGTCCAGGGCCTTGGGGCATCCAGGTAGAGAGGGTTCCAAAATGATTTTTCCTCCCCTTCCCTCATCCCCAAAACAGCTGTCATCTTAAAAAGTGATCTGATAAACTAATTCATACCTCTGAGGAACACTCCATTTACAGGAGGTGAGACAGGCCAGACAGTTCCTCAGTCCTGAGGAGTGAATTTCTTTTTCTTTTCTTTTTATTATTATTTATTTATTTCTGAGTCCAGGCTGGAGTATAGTGGTTCGATCTCGGGCTCACTGCAGCCTCCACCTCCTGGGCTCAAGCAATCCTCCCACCTCAGCCTCCTAAGTAGCTGGGACTACAGGCATGCTGCACCACGCCAGGCTAATTTTTGTATTTTTTGTAGAGACAGGGTTTCATCATGTTGCCCAGGCTGGTCTTGAATTCCTGGTCTCAAGCGATCCACCCGCCTTAGCCTCCCAAAGTACTGGGATTACAGGCATGAGCCACTGCGCCTGGCTAAGGGTCAATTTCTAAGGCTTCCAATGAGGGAAGTACAGGCATCAGTGGCAGGAGGAGATTTTGGCAGCGGAGGGACATCTTTTTAGCCAAGTGATCTTCTGGGCCCTTTAGTATTGAACATATCGGCTATGTCCGGGAGGTGTGGCTGGCCCTACAGGGAGACGGGAATTCCTCTTTTCTGCTCTACCCCCAGGTCTCCAGTCTATGTCTTTCCGAAGCTTGGGTCACCAAGTAATGTGTGATCCCAGTAAGTCAACTGACTCCTCATTGAGGAGGAAGAGTGCTCCTCCCCACCCTCTTCTGATCCAACAGATTAGGAATCATTACAGCTTTTTTTTTTTTTTTTTTTGGACTACAGGTCTGCGCCACCACGCCCAGCTAACATTTGTATTTTCAGTAGAGACGAGGTTTCACCATGTTGGCCAGGCTTGTCTCAAACTCCTGACCTTAAGTGATTGACCTGCCTCGGCCTCCCAGAGAGCTGGGATTATAGGTGTGGGCCACCACTATGTCCGGCCACTAATAATATCTTTAAAGAGAAATTGTTGGGTTCAGTGCCTTTGGTTTGGAGTTACCATAGCCGGTCATGGAGTCAGGTAAATATCACACACCTGTGCCACCAGCTCTCTAATGGCCTGTGCCGGTTAACCCGCCTCTCCCATGTCTCCTGTCGTACTGGAGTGTTCTTTTTGGTTAAAGCCCAGCTCAAAGTTTTCAAAGACTGTAAGTCAATTTTGGGGCTAAAGGAGACCCCATCACAGAAATGATGAGGTAATTGTAGGGCTGCCGAAGGGCCAGAGGACTTTCTGAAACAAGGAACTAGGGAGAGAATGTCTCCAGGAGTTTCCTGAGATATTTGGTAAATATTCATGGGGATTCGCTATGCGCTGAGCCCATCGAGGGCAGGCTAGCTGTGAAACACAGAACCCTGGCTCTCAGGGAGCTCATCGTCTAGCAGAAGAGACGACTGCTCAGCACAGCAGGCACTGTCACATGGAAGGTGGTGAGATGCCATCACTCCACAGGGATAGAATATTTGGAATAACTGTGGGTGGTGCTACTTTTGAGAAGGTTCATACCCCTACCAAGTAGCTTTGAAAGAAGACAAGATGCCCTGTGGACCATGGGGAGTTTCCAGTTCTCTGAATGTTGTCCCTCCCCGTGTTGCAGTGGCCTTCTAAGCATACTCTTCCTGCCTTTACCTCCTCTCCCAAGCTCAACTGCCAGATGAATCGTCCTAAAACACTGCTCAGACGGTGCCAATGGCTGGGTGTGGTGGCTCACGCCTGTAATCCCAGCACTTTGGGAGGCCCAGGCGGGCAGACCACTTGAGGTCAGGAGTTCGAGACTAGCCTGGCCAACATGGTGAAACCCTTTCTCTAATAAATACAAAAATCAGCCAGGCGTGGTGGCACACATCTGTAATCCCAGGAACTTGGGAGGCAGGAGAATCACTTGAACCCAGGAGGCGGAGGTTGCAGTGAGCTGAGATGGTGCCGCTGCACTCTAGCCTGGGTGACAGTGAGACTCTCTTTTATTTATTTATTAAAAAATAAAAAAGCTGTCATTGACCTGCTCCCTGCTGCCTGCAAAAAATGATAGAGGCTCCAGAGTCTCACCAGCCCTTCCCCAGACACACTTTGCAGAGTTCCTTCCGGTTCTTCAAGTTTTAGTTCAGATGTGATCTTGGTAAAGCCTTCCCTGTTCCAGCCTGTTAGAAGTTACCCCTTTTTCTGAGAGGTCACCACTTTCCACCTTTCCTGAGGCCTCACACTACTCCTTGTAGCTTCATTATTCAATGCAATTTTATATTGTCTTCTCCATGGCACGTTTCTTAAGGACTGGGCGTTAGTCATCCTCATGTTGCTTGTGGCATCCAGCGTAGTGTCTTGTACATAGTGGGCGCTTGGAATGAATGAATGATTTCATGAGTGGCTACTCAGCTCTGTGGTGCAGTGAAGTGTGAGGTCAGAGAGAGGTGTGGGCAGGCAGGGACACTGGAGAGGGCTTGGTGGAGCTGCTGGGGACTGAACCTCACTGGGGACTCTCAGGATCCAGACAAGTTATCGGGATACAGTGCACCTTGGGCAGAGGAGTGGCCCCAGCAAAGACCTAGAGGCAGAAATGCACAGCTGTGGGGAGGGATGATTAGAATTCTTTCTTTTTTTCCTGAAAACATTTACTCTGCAAGAAAAGCGAAGGAATGGTTTTGTTTGTTTTGTTTTAGAGAAGTTTTCAGGGAAAGTGGTTGTTCTCAGTGCAAGGCCAGTATCAGCCATGGTGTAGAGACGGAGAGAGCGCTTATGGAAAAGGGGGAGGTTAGGGGCTTTCCCAGAGCAGAACCAGAATTTTCCGAGGCTTGATAGAAGGAGCCAGTAGAGGAGGAAACGAGAGCAGCACTGGGTAAGGAGTTGGGGTTGTGCAGGCTCAGGCTTTGGACACAAGATGAAAGCATGTTAGAAGGAAGGCACTTTGTTAATATCACGCTAATGATGTTACCTACCCATCAAAATGAACAGCGCCTGTGGTGGTCTTGAACAGATTTTCATAGACTCTCAGATTGAGAGGAATGGGAAAGCTTTGTCTTTTTTTTCTTTTCTTTTTTTTTTTTTTTTTTTTTTTTTTTTTTGAGATAGGGTCTCACCTTGTCACCTAGGCTGGAGTGTAGTGGTACGATCACAATTCACTGAAGCCTTGACCTCCCCGGGCTCAGGTGATCCTCCCACCCCAGCCTCCCGGGTAGCTGGGACTATAGGCACACACCACCACGTCCTGCTAGTTTTTAAATTGTTTATAGAGACAGAGCGTCATCATGTTGCCGAGGCTGGTCTCAAACTCCTGGACTCAAGCCACCTGCCCACCTTTGCCTCACAGACGGTTGGGCTTATGGGCCTGAGCCACTGCACCTGGCCTTTGCCACATTTTCCATCTGTATCATTTTGCTTTTCTTTGGGGGACTGCGTTCCTCTATGTGCCTCTACTGTAGTGTAACCATGCTGTGTTGAAATAATCTGTGTCTGTTTCCCCCAGCAACATTCTTAGCACCTCCACGACAGAGACAGGACAGGATTGTGACATATAGCAAGAAAACAGCATTTCCAGGAGGGAGGGGTATCTAGGGAGAAGTGCCTGTCAGGAGATACTTGGCTAGATATGGAGACAGCGCCAGTGTGGCCGGGAGGAAATGTGTTATTCCTCCCTTTGAAAGGCAGGGAGCAGGGTGCCTCCTCATGAGGAGGCCTAGCATGAACCTGACACTCAGCATGGAATGTCTGTTCCCATGAAGGCAGGGACTCCCTGGCCTTTGTGGCCCTCACCGAGGTTGTGTCTCTGCCCTCTCCGCAGCGCGAGCCCAGCATTGACCTGCTGCAGGCCTTCGTGGAGCACTGGAAGGGCATCACGCACTACTACATCGAGAGCACAGGTGCGGCCTGGCCCTCCCCAGCCGGGGGACCCTGGAGGGAGCGGGGAGGAAGGAGTGTGCAGAGTGTCACCATGCAGGTGTCCTGGGAAAGGTAACATGCCCACTCGTGCAGAATTGGAGCCGAGTTCATGGAGACAGAGAACCAGACAGACAGAAGACCCAGAGCCCTGGGCCACTCTGCTCCTGATGATTTAGCTGCCGGTCCCACCCTGACCTTTCGGAAAGGGCTGTGTGAGGGAGGAGTAGCCTCAATGGGGGTCTCACTGGCCTGACTCTGCAAGGAAGAGGTGGCTGCACTTCCCCCAGCTTCCAGCTCCAGGCCTTCAGGCCCCAAGAGCATGTGCCTAGGGTTTACTGATCAAAAGAAAAGAGTTTAACAACCTCCCCTTTCCCCTGAGCCAACTTAGGGGCATTTTCCTTGTAGAAATCTGGGGTAGGAGGAGAACGAAAACCAAGGTGGGTAACATGCCTGGGTCCCTCTCCCCAAGCTAACACCCCAGAGAGCCAAAGCCTTGGGTCACCTGGTCCCATCAGGATCGCTCACTGAGGGGACGGCATCTGAGTGGCTGCTCTGCAGTCATGATGCTGCCATGGGCGGATACAGACTTGTTGCCAGGTAACCATATCCTGCATCCCTCACTTTCTTCTTCCTGGAGTTCAGACTGGGGCTTGATTCCAACCCACACCTTTCCTACAGGCTTTCTTTCCAGCCCGGGCCAGCCCAGGAAATTCAGAAATCTGTGGGACCCTCTGAGGGTTCTGCTAGATCAGGTTTCTCAATCTTGGCACAGTTGGCATTAGACCTGGAGCCTTCCCTGCGCGGGGCTGTCCTGGGCAGTGTGGGATGTGCAGCAGTAATTCTGGCCTCTACCCACTAGGTGCCAGTAGCACACCCCACCCCTGAATTGGGACAACCAGCAATGTCTCCAGACATTGCCTCATGTTCCCTGGGGGAGAAAAGTCCACCCCCGGTTCTGAACCACCTCTTCAGGTGAAAGGTCTCTTGAAGGAGAGCCTCAGTCCACCAGCTGAGTAAGATCAGATCAGAACTGGCTTAAATTCACCTGGGGCTCCCCCACCCCCAGCCCTTTCATTTCCAGAATGGTCCCTAGACTAGAAGGGTTGGAAGTGCTTGGGACAGGCCACCCTACTCAAGCTCCTGTTCCTTAAAGGAAAGCTAGGGGGTGCTCCAAGGCCAGTCCTGGAGCACCAGAACTTTCTTTAAAAGACACACTGAGACTCTGACTGCAAAAGCCCCAGTAAGTAGCTTCCCTGTCAGGGCCTTGGTACAGAGAGCAGGACTGGGTCAGACCTGAAGGTGGTGATGCAGATTTTTTTTTCTCTTTGTGAAAAACAGAGGCTTGCCTTCTCTGAGCGTCAGTTGGGGAGGCCCCGTGAGGTTCTCTCTCAGGCAGCTGCTAGAATTACAGCTTCTAAGTTATGTGACAAGAGCCCTGAGCCCACAGCGTCTCACTTAGGCCCAGAGCTGACAGCAGCCTTCTGTGGGCCCAGGACCACGTGTGCCTGTCTCTGTACCTATCCCAGGGTTTGAAGGAAGCCGATGCTACTGCCCCCAATAAAGTGCTGGGCATGCATGCGTTTTCAGAGGACTGTGTCCTGAGCCTGGAAAGACTTTTGTCTTCTTAAATATTGAAGCATCCACTGTCAACTTCCATTTCCCAGTTGCCCGCAGCTCTCTCCCCCACCTCTCTCAGACAGGACCTCCCCTTTCTGGGCTTTGGCAGGAGACGGTGAAGTTTTCAAGCCAGGGTGCCCCTCTTCACCCAACTTACCCTTGTTTCCCAAACATCAATTAGATGAAAACACCCCCGCCAAGAAGACAGACATTCCCTGGCGGCTGAAGCAGATGCTGGACATCCTGGTGTATGAAGAGCAGCAGCAGGTGGCCGTGGGTGAGGCAGGGCCCTGCCTGGAGTACCTGCTGCAGCACAAGATCCTGGAGACTCTCTGCACACTGGGCAAGGCCGAGGTGGGAGGCCCTCTGCGCGCTGGGCCAGGCCGAGGTGGGAGGCCCTCTGCGCGCTGGGCAAGGCCGAGGTGGGAGGCCCTCTGCGCGCTGGGCCAGGCCGTGGTGGGAGGCCCTCTGCGCGCTGGGCAAGGCCGAGGTGGGAGGCCCTCTGCGCGCTGGGCCAGGCCGTGGTGGGAGGCCCTCTACGCGCTGGGCAAGGCCGAGGTGGGAGGCCCTCTGCGCGCTGGGCAAGGCCGAGGTGGGAGGCCCTCTGCATGCTGGGCCAGGCTGTGGTGGGCAGCCCCGGGTTCCCTGGATTCCAGGCTAAGGTGGGCAGCCTGGGGTTCCCTGGATTCCAGGCCTTTCTGCCTGTGCTCTTCACAGTCCTGACACTGAAAGTGGCAGCTGGGGGGAGAGGAGCAAACAGGACAGACACTGTGGCTGTCTCACTTAGAACACTCCACCATCCCAGCGCGCCTGTTCCCAGTTCACTCCACAAAGACGGGCCTGCCACGTGCCGGGCTCTGCTCTAGATGCTGGGGACACAGTAGGGATTCAGACTGACAAGAGCCAGGCATGGTGGCGCGTGCCTGTAGCCCCAGCTACGTGGGAGGCTGAGGTGGGAGGATTGCTTGAGCCCAGGAGGTGGAGGCTGCAGTGAACTGTGATCATACGACCGCACTCCTGCCTAGGAGGCAGAGCAAGATGCTGTCTCTTAAAAAAAGGAAAGAAAATCCGGCAAGAATCCTAGTGGGAGAGGCAGGACCATCCTGTGGTGGATCAACAATGACCCAGTTATGGAGCACAGTGATGCAGGAAAAGGGGTTGCGAGTGCCAAGAAGGCCAGTTTCGAACAACATGGCGAGGGAAGCAGGCCTGTGAGGAGGGGCCCTCTGAGCCAGGATTGAGGGAGGAGTTGAGCCTGGGGCTCTCTGGGGGTGCAGCGTTCCAGGTGGGAGACACACCTCTGACAGGAGCTCCTTCCCTGGCCTCAGTCCCCCCAAGACATGCGGCAGGCAGGGGACATAGCCTCTGACAGGCGCTCTGTCCCTGGCCTCAGTGTCCCCCAGGCATGCGGCAGGCGGGGGACACAGTCCTGACAGGTACTCTGTCCCTGGCCTCAGTACCCCCCAGGCATGCGGCAGCAGGTGTTCCAGTTCTTCAGCAAGGTTCTGGCGCAGGTGCAGCACCCCCTGCTGCATTACCTCAGCGTCCACAGGCCTGTGCAGGTGAGAGGCCCAGAAGCCAAGGGGTGTCTGGGTGTAAGGCCCCGCTCTCTCCCCCGCCACACCTTTCCCCAATGTTTCTGTCCTGCTACTTTTCCAGAAACTCCTCCGACTTGGTGGGACAGCTCCCGGATCCGTTACAGAAAAGGAGGAGGTGCAGTTCACTACCGTCCTCTGCTCCAAGATCCAGCAGGACCCAGAGCTGCTCGCCTACATCCTGGAAGTGAGCACTCCCATCGGGAAGAGGAGCGGGAGGGCCTGGAACCCCAGGGCAAGCCCCCTCGGCCCTCCTGAGGAGGCAGAAGCAGAGAGCAGGTACCCAGGAGGCACGCAGGCAGCTTCCCCTCCAGCTCCAGGCTGAGGCCCTGCCAGCAGCCCACCCTGCAGTCCCAGTGGGGGACCCTGGGAAGTGGTCCCCACCAGGCCTGGCCTCATCTCACCCTTTTTGCAGGGTAAGAAGATTGTAGGTAGGAAGAAGGCATGCAGAGAACCCACTCCCCTGCCTAAGGACACAGCCAGCCACAGGGACAAGGACTGCTCCCACGATGGTGCTCCTGCCAGGCCCCAGCTGGACGGGGAGCCCTGTGGGGCCCAGGCCTTGAACAGCCACATGCCTGCTGAGACCGAGGAGCTGGACGGTGGGACTGCAGAGAGCAACCTGATCACCTCCCTGCTTGGGCTGTGCCAGAGCAAGGTGCCGGCAGCAGAGATGGAGAGGGTGGGGGCGGGGGAGGGGTGGGTCGACGGCCAGGAGGTGATTTGTGGGCTCACATTCATGTCCCTGAAGTCGCGTCCTCATCCTCTAGAAGAGTCGGGTGGCCTTGAAGGCCCAGGAGAACCTGCTGCTCCTGGTGAGCGTGGCCTCCCCAGCAGCCGCCACCTACCTGGTCCAGAGCAGCCCCTGCTGCCCTGCGATTGTCCAGCACCTCTGCCAGCTGTACCGGTCCATGCCTGTCTTCCTGGACCCCGCAGACATTGCTGCCTTAGAGGGCATCAGCTGGAGGTGGGTGCCCAGCCCGGGAAGGCTGGCCAGCATCTTCAGTTGCTGGCAGCCGTGCCTGTCTTTGGTGGTCAGCTCCCCTGGTGTTCCACGTTGCTAGGGACCTCTGCTGGCCACCCTCTCCCCAAGGCTGCAGCTGATCCCCAGGGGCCTTCTTGCCCTCCAGGGAAGCACTGCTTTTGCTGCCTCTGTCCATAAAACCCCCAAGATAACTGATGCCCAGCCACAGAGGTTCCACAGGAGAGGGGAAGGGCCCAGTTTTGGGAGACATTGAGGAAGACCTGGAGGCTCCTCCCCACTCTCTGAGACTTCTATCCCCTCTTCAGGTTACCCAGTGCCCCATCTGATGAGGCTTCCTTCCCTGGGAAGGAGGCCTTGGCTGCCTTCTTGGGCTGGTTTGATTACTGCGACCACCTTATCACAGAGGCACACACGGTGAGCAGGGGCGGGCGGGGGCCGGGCTCTCATGCTATTCCCTGTACCATCTCCATCTCGAGGACTAACTGGAGCAGGGACATGGAAACATGGGGTCCAGGAGCTAGGCAGGGCCCCAGGCAGGCTGGGAACCCTCTCCTGTGGCATCAGGCGCTGCGCAAGGACATGGTTATTTCTCAGCGGGAATTGTGATGAGCGCAAAACACGTTGACCACATGCTCTGTGGAACCCAGGTGGTTGCAGATGCCTTGGCGAAGGCCGTGGCTGAGAAGTTCTTCATGGAGACCCTGCAGCCCCAGCTCCTGCATGTGTAAGTGTCCAGTTACCTCAGGCATGACTGTGGTCTACAGCAAACCGCCTACCCCACCTGGCCTCATCCTGTCCCTAAGGCCAGACACCTTCTTGACCAGAATCCCATCTGTGGACCCCATTGGGTGATGTTTGCCAGGCCTGCCCTGTGATGTGCACATGGCTCTGAGCTACGTGGGCTAAACGAAGGCCTCCTACCCTTCCCTGCAGGACATCAGCAGGGATGGGCAAGTGACCACAGACATACCAGCCAAAGATGAGAGGCAAGCAGGAAGGGTTCTGCCACCCACACTCATGTGCTGTCTGCACACACCGGGCCTGGCTAAGGTGCCCTCTTCCCATAGGTCCGAGCAGAGCATCCTGACCTCCACCGCCCTTCTCACAGCCATGCTGCGCCAGCTCCGCTCCCCTGCGCTGCTGCAGGAGGCCGTGGCTTTCCTCCTGGGCACAGACCGGCAGCCTGAAGCCCCCAGGGACAACCCCCATGCCCTGTCCGCTCACCTTATCGGGCACTGTGACCACCTCTCTGATGAGGTACGGAGGGGGACCTCCATCTCTGTTCCTCTCACCACCCCTGCCAGAGGGATTTCCTGAACACTTCCCATTTCACGAGTGTTCCCAGCTAACTCCACCTTTGAGACGCTGAACTGCAAAACACTGCCGAGCCGCTTTCGTCACACACTAATTTTCTATGATCATATGCATTTTTTTTTTTTTAAGAGACAGGGTCTTGCTCTGTCACCCCAGGCCCTGGAGTGCACTGGTGTGATCCTAACTCACTGCAGTCGCCAACTCCTGGCCTCAAGCGATCCTCTCACCTCAGCCTCCTAAAGTGCTGGGAATGCAGGCATGAGCCACTGTGCCCAGCTTATTTTACAGTATTTTATATTTTGGACAGTGCTTTTATACTCACTTGGCTTGCGGGAGGGCTAACACCTACTCCGTGAGGTAGGCGAGGTTGATACTCCCATTTCTCAGACGTGGAAAGTAAGGCACAGAGAAGCGAATTGGCTTGCCTGAAATCGCACATCAAATTAGTCACATACCAGGGAGCACCCAGACTTCTTGATTCCTAGGCCCACACCCCCCCACTCCCCCCAAAACCTGCCACCTTAGCATCCAGCCAAGGGAGGTGACTCTGCCTCAGAGGCCTTTTCTTATCTGGGTTAGCCATGCCAAGGCACCCACGGGAGCTGGGTGGGGAAGGGGCTATCCTGCCGACCCGCTTCCCGCTCCAGATCAGCATCGCCACGCTCCGGCTGTTTGAGGAGCTGCTGCAGAAGCCCCACGAGGGGATCATCCGCAGCCTGGTCCTGCGCAACCTTGAGGGCCGCCCTTACGTGGCCTGGGGCTCACCAGAGCCTGAGAGCTATGAGGACACACTGTAAGTGAAACCGGTGCCCTCTGGACCCAGCCCAGCCCTCAGCACTCGCACGCTCACTCTGTCCATTCATTCATTGGTGCCGCACCATTCTGTCCTGGTCATAGAGATCTGGAGGAAGACCCCTACTTTACCGACAGCTTCCTGGATTCCGGCTTTCAACCTCGTGCAAAGCCTCGCCTAGCTCCTGCCACCAGCTATGATGGCAAAACAGCAGTGACCGAAATCGTCAACAGGTGGGGAACAAGTTAGGCAGTCTGAACCACTGGAGTTTTACTTTTTTTTTTTTTTTTTTTTTTTGAGATAGTCTTGCTCTGTCACCCAGGCTGGAGTGCAGTAGCACAATCTTGGCTCACTGCAACCTCCACCTCCCGGGTTCTGGGTTCAAGCAATTCCTGTGCCTCAGCCTCCCAAGTACCTGGGATTACAGACATGCACTACCACACCCAGCTAATTTTTATATTTTTAGTAAAGACGGGGTTTCCCAATGTTGGCCAGGCTGATCTCGAACTCCTGACCTCAGGTGATCCGCCCACCTTGGCCTCCCAAAGTGCTGGGATTACAGACATGAGTCACTGTGTCTGGCCTGCTATTTTTCTTTGGCCACAGCCCTGGGGTCCAGTCGGGGAGGGAGATAGGGGTCCCACGAGCAGGGGAGAGCAGGGTGAGCCGGGAGCACCTCCACACCAGCTCCTGTCTCTCAGTTTCCTGTGCCTGGTCCCCGAGGAAGCCAAGACCTCTGCCTTCCTGGAGGAGACGGGCTATGACACATACGTCCACGATGCTTATGGCCTGGTGAGTGGCTCCTGCTACCAGCTCCCACTTCCTGTCCTTCAGAACAGCTGGGTGATAAGCTCTGGGTTCCCCCTCTCTCATCTGCCCAAGGACCCCAGCCCATCCCTCCTGCGTGGGGCACCGTCTGCTGGTTCCCAATCCCTGGGCCCGCTGCTTCTACTCTCCCGCCTGTCTTAGTTCCAGGAGTGCAGCTCCCGCGTTGCATCCTGGGGCTGGCCTCTGACCCCCACACCTTTGGACCCCCATGAGCCTGAGCGACCTTTCTTCGAGGGCCACTTCCTCCGAGTGCTGTTTGACCGCATGTCCCGGATTCTGGATCAGGTAGCCAGTGGGCCTGGGCCAGGAGAACTCCAGGCTGGTGCCTCTGGGGTCCTTTGAGAGCAGGGGCTGGCCACAGGGTTGCCTCCACTTCGGTTCTTTGGTGCACAGCACCCCTGTCCTTTCCCCAGGTGGGAAGCCCCGTCTCGCCCCTGCTCCACACGTCCTAACATGTTCTGGCCCTCAGCCCCATGGAATCCATGACACACACACATCACGTGAGCCTCCCACCCCCACACACGTTCACACTGGCCAGGCACCTTGCTGGGGGAGTGCAAAAATGCTCACCAGCCCTGCCAGCCCTCGGCTCTGTCCACCATGTTCCTACAGCCATACAGCCTGAACCTGCAGGTGACCTCGGTCCTGTCCCGGCTTGCCCTCTTCCCCCACCCCCATATTCATGAGTACCTCCTGGATCCCTACATCAGCCTGGCCCCCGGCTGCAGAAGCCTATTCTCCGTGTTGGTGAGGGTGAGGATGCCTCGGCCTGAGGGAGTGTGCCCAGTCGGGGTGGAGGGAACAGCAGGGAAGGGGAATGGGGCAGGTGGTTGGGGGCTGGAGGGGTGGGCACCCTTGCCAGTGCCAGGGAAAGCAGTCTCCCATGCTCTGCATGGTGTGGCAGGGCCAGGGGACCCACTGGTGTTGCTGGCCCCATCTGAGTCCCCCGTGGTTCCTACTCTAGGTAATCGGGGACTTGATGCAGAGAATCCAGAGGGTACCCCAATTCCCAGGCAAGCTGCTCCTGGTGCGCAAGCAGTTGACGGGCCAGGCTCCTGGGGAGCAGTGAGTACCAAGGGTGCCAGGTGAAGCCTGGGGGTGGGAGGGTAGAAAGTGCCTCTGGAGGAGAGGTGGCCGGCCACAGGGTCAAGCCTCGTGGATGCTGGGCTGTCATGCTGGGCACAGTCCTGCCCCCACCCAGCCATGCCCCCTGTGCCATCTCCCCTCAGGCTGGACCACCAGACCCTCCTCCAGGGCGTGGTGGTGCTGGAGGAGTTCTGCAAGGAGCTGGCTGCCATTGCCTTCGTCAAGTTTCCCCCACATGATCCTCGCCAGAACCTCTCCCCAGCCCCGGAAGGGCAGGTCTAAGCCAGGACCAGGGCGGTGGGAGACTCCTGTCCACACCTCTGCCCCAGAGCTGCCTCCTGCCTGGCACTGCCGCCACACTCCCCTCCTGGGATGGAGCTTCTGCTCCCAGGCTCATTCAAGGAGACTGCGGCATGTTGACCACACCAGACTGGGTTTCAGGGAATGGGCATGCCAGGTGCCAAGGAGCCAAACAGATGGCTTTCCAGGCAGCAGGGTCCTTGGGGCCTTCTTGGAGGAGCTTGGGTGACAGCCAGGTGAGCACCCAGGCCCCAGACCCTCATGTACTGTGTGCCTGGCCCCCTCTGTACTGGCCATTTGTGGCCAGGGCCAAGACCTGTGACTCAACTCCAGGGGCAAGATGGGGAGTGAGCTGATGGCTCTGAGACTGGTCGGGAGCCCAGGCCAGGGAGATGGGGCCTGGAGCCTTGTCTGTGTCACATTAGGTACCATGGGAGCTGCTGAGACCTGACATTTTGTCCCTTGCCTTCACGGCTTGGCCCACTTGGCCCATGGAGGAGGAGCAGTGAATAGGATCGTCGGGGAAGCCCCTCTTCCTGCTCTGCTCCCCTGGAAACTGTTGCAAAACTCCCAGCCGCCTCATGGCAAATGCCCAAAGCATGTTCCGCACCCAGGCGGGGGCCGCTGCTAATGAGAAACTTGGTGCAGCTGCAGCCAGGAGGGGAGTGGGCCCGGGAGCCAGGCTCAGGTCCAGCTAGTTCCTCTCTGGCGCCTTCTGAACCCGTCTCAGCAGGTCCATAGCACCTGGGCAGAGAGGTCAGAGACCAGGGGAGGCCAGGCCTTGCCCTCCCTTCTGCCCAGGGCCCAGTGTTCTTGATAGAAGACCCTTCTGGGTGGCCAGGGAGCTCATGGGACAGATAAGGGCAGGACGCCCCCTGACTCCAGGCCCCTGTGCCTGGCGGGGAATGGCTGCGGCTCAGGCAGCCAGTCCTGGTGTTGTTCTCCCTGCATGCCCTCTGTGGCTGGGGCTGCCACCCCACCCGGCCCGAATCTGTCTTGACCTGCAGGAATACACGGGCGGCGCCAGGCATTACCTCACAGCGGGACTACACAGTGGCTGGCTTTGCTCCTGGGCAAGGAGGAGCAGGCCAGAGCTTCTTTCGCTTCCTTTTCTTGCCCATGCCACTTCTAGAAGCCAGACACAGGTTGCCAAGAGGTGACACGAAACAGGAGGAAACTCAGTGACCTCTGCCTCTCCCGCATTCCTCCCCACGGGGGAGGACCTCGCCGCTCTGAAGAGCACTGTGCGCATGTGCGTGCACGAACGTGGGTGTTGGTGTGGACAGGGCGCAGATCTCCGTGGATGAACTGCGTCTGGACTCTTAGATTCATAAAATATTCGAGGGTCTGGGAGTCACAGACCCTCCCCTCTCCTCAATGCACTTTGGCGTTTGCACGGTGTCTTCCCCGGACAGCACAGCAATAAATGGTGTGATTGCGTGGACATGGTGGCTCTGTTCTTGGCCAAGTTCCCCCTCCTTCTGCCCAGGACTCCACTGCTAATTCGGGCCCATCTTCCTCCCCAAGGAAGACAAATTCTTTTTCTAGCACTGGAGCAGGGAGGTGGGGTGGGCGGTAAACAGACAGGCTCTGGCAGTGCAGATCTGCTGATCCTCAGAGCCTGCCAGGAGCCAGACTTGGCAGAGCAGTGCCACTTCTGCTGGGCTGACCTGCAGCCGAGAGCCTGCCCGCCCCGGAGACACCGTGAGGGAATGGACCACGTGGGAGCATCTGTGTGCAAGTCTCACTTGGGTGTGTTTATGATGCGTGTTGTATGCCTGTTTTAGTTGTAAAGTAGGCCTGGTATTTACAACCTTGTCTTTAAGTTCAAGGCTGCAGTGAGCTGATGGCACCACTGCACTCCAGCCTGGGCAACAGAGTAAGACCCTGTCTCTAAAAAAAAATAATAGTAATAATTCACAGGTGTGTTCTCAGGGAAAAAGAAAAGTTAACACATAAATAAATAAACCCTTTGTCCTTAGGTGTGTGTGGAGGGTTGGTGGATCCTCTGAGGGGGTTCCCCAAGAGACTGCGGGAGGGCAGGCTAAGAACTTGGAGGAAAAGGAGCCAGACGGTAGCTCTCAACTTGTGTTGATCACTGGGTGGCTTTTTAAAATCCCAATGCCCAGTGACCCATCACCAGTTAAATTATTGTTGCTGGCGGTGGGCCCAGAGTTCAAGCTCTCCAGGTGGCTGTGCATGGTGGCTCATGCCTATAATCCCAGTACTTTGGGAGGCTAAGGTGGGAGGATCATTTGAGGACAGGAGTTCGAGACCAGCCTCGGCAATATAGCGAGGCCCCCATGTCTACTAAAAACTTAAAAATTAGTTGGGTGTGGTGGCATGTGCCTGTGGTTTCAGCTACTTGGGAGGCTGAGGCAGGAGAATCACTTGTCACTCGAGCCTGGGAGATCAATGCTGCAGTGAGCCAGGATCACACCACTCCACTCCAGCCTGGGTGACAGAGCAAGACCCTGTCTGAGAAAAAAGAAAGAAAAAAAGAAAAACAGAAACCCAGGTGACCCTAATGTGCTCCCAGGGTTGAAAACTACTAGGCTAAATAATGGGGGCAAATAGCCAAACGTCATTGCCCGGCTGACTGGATGTGAGCCGGTGGGTCCCTTCGACACTGAGAGAAATGAACTGAAATGAAAGGGTTTGGTTCCATCATTTGCGAGGCATTTGTCCTCAGAGGGTACAAGGATTCCTACCACCTTCCAGGGGCCAGAAAGAGGGCAGCCAAGAGAGGCAGGGAGGGGGCTGGAAAAGGGGCCTTGGAGGTTATCTTGGCCCTCAGGAGAAGGGGAGCCCGTGCAAGTGTTTCCTTGGTCAGAATCAGAAATCTCTACCGTAGAACACTTGATATATTTTATTTGTTCATTTCCTTTGATTTTCAGCTTAAATGTTTTCTTTTCTCTTTCTTTTTTCTTTTGAGAGAGGGTCTTGCTCTTTTACCCAGACTGGAGTGCAGTGGCCTGATCATGGCTCACTGCAGCCTCCACCTTCTGGGCTCAAGCAATCCTCCTGCGTCAGCCTCCTGAGTAGCTGGGATTTACAGGTGTGCGCCACCTCGCCTGGGTTTGTTTTGTTTTGTTTTTTTCTGTAGAGACAGGGTCTCACTATGTTGCCCAGGCTGGCTTCAAACTCTTGCCTTCAAGCGATCCTCTTGCCTTCAAGCGATCCTCCTGCCTCAGCCTCCCAAGGCACTGGGATTACAGGTGTGAGCCACCGTCCCTGGCCAAAGTTCTTTTTTTTTTTTTTTTTTTTGAGACAGTCTGCCCAGGCTGGAGCTCAGCTCACTGCAACCTCTGCTTCTGGGGTTCAAGCGATTCTCCTGCCTCAGCCTCCTAAGTATCTTGGATTATAGGCATCTGCCAACATGAACGGCTAGTTTTTTGTATTTTTAATAGAGATGGGGTTTTGCCATGTTGGCCAGGCTGGTCTCGAACTCCTGACCTCAAGTGATCCACCTGCATCAGCCTACCAAAAAGTGTTCGGATTACAGGCGTGAGCCACTGTGCCTGGCCACTTATTTAAAAAAAAAAAAAAAAAAATTCCTACCGTGATTCAGCCAGGCTGAGGGGAAATGAAAAAAAGGTTTGGTCTGGTGTGGGCTGAAGCTGTGAAAAGGCAGAGGCAGGAAAGCCGGGGGAGGGGTCTGTGCCAGGGAGGCTCAAGGAGAGAGCAGAGGCAGCACCTGCAGCCTGTCCCACGTGAAGTTCCTCTGGGGCCGCCCACTGCCCAACCCTTGGAGGACTCAGAGCTGTGTTTCCTTCGGGATGGGTCCCCTCAGAGTCACATCCCGGGCCAGCAGGCCAGCTGGAAGGAGCCCCGGGGGCCATGCTGGACAGCAGACTGGCCCACACTGTCAGTGCACTGGGAAAGGCAGGGGCGGCTGTGGGTAACACGAGGGCAACAGCAGCTCCTGGACAGCAGTCCCCAACACTTGCTCCCCACAGAGACGTTTAGGCAGGGAGGCAAGGTAAGTAACACCTCTTTACTCAGCAAGGGGCTCCTCCCTCGGGAGACCTTCCCCAGTGCCCCTCCAGGCTCCAAGGGCGTGGAAGGATCAGGATGCAGGCCTTTCCCTAAGAGGGCACAGAACATGATGAGGAGATGCCACTGGTGGTGCAGAAAGCTCCCCATCCCCCTGGGGAGAGGTGTCAGTGTGCCCTCAGGGTTGTCAGGTCCTGAGCTTTGGACTCCTTGCTTGGTTCAAGGCACTGTCCCTTGTGCAATGTAGAGGAATGCTCCTCAAAGCATCTCTCCTGGGAACCAGGAGAGCCGCTCCTGCTCCCAATGCAACAAGATCCCTGATCGCCAGCCTCTTGCCTCCCTCAGAGGGAGACACGTCTGCACTGGAGGGAGCATGGCTGCCTAGCTCCTTGTCACCTCCTCCACCTCCCTATCTGTTCACTGGGACAACAGAGGATCCCTGAAGCCGCTTGAGGAGCTGGCTTTGCAGGTCTTCCTCCGTCACCTTCCACCAAAAGAAGTTCTCACCCCGAATCTTTGGGGGTTCATCCTGGATCCCTGGGCTCCGAAAAGCCACGGTCACCAGCACATTCAGACAGATGCCATCACTGTGATCTCGGCCCAGGTGCTGCAGTCCAAGCAACCCCTTGATCTCCACCACCAAGTGGTGCAGGGTCAGACACTCCTGCAGCAGCCGCAGGATGGCCATCTTCATGCCACCCCTCTGCTCCACAGGGTCGAGGCCACAGGCAGTGACAGGCAAATGAGGAATCCCCACTGTGCCCACCAACACCCACACTGTCTGGGCGCTGGTAAAGGTGACCACGAGCCGCTGGCAGACCAGATCACAGGGTAGCTCTTGCGGCAGAATGACAGGGTGCCTGGCTTGCTGGCGATACTGGGCGGCTAGCTCAACCAGGTGCAGGATGTCATGGGCTCGCAGCGGAGTGGGCAGGGAGCTCCGTGGGTACCAGGCAGCCTGCAGGGACTCTGCATCGGCCTCCTTGGAAGTCTTGAGAATTCCACCTGGGGGAAATGTGGGGGATGGGGCAGGGACAGTCTGTGTGGAGAGAAGTGCAGGTGTGGCAGTCAACAGACATCCCTGACCCAGAAGAGAGGCCCCCAGCCCAAAGGCTGGAATCTGCCCATGCCAGGCTGTGCCAGTCATAACAGGACTGGCTGTGGAGGGGCTCACCTCACCGAGGAGCTGGGGGAAAGGTGTCAACTGGCCCTGTTCACACTGCCTCCAGGTGGGCCATACCTGTGGGGCGAGCGAGGAACACGAAGCGGACCCAGGAGGGGCCCCGCTCCTCCACGGACAGCAGTGTCTCGGGCTCACAGTGCAGCCCCGCCTCCTCCTTCACCTCCCGCTGCAGCGCCTCCACGATGGTCTCCCCCGGCTCCATTCTCCCCGCAGGCAGGTACCACGACCCCCAGCACTCCCTCTTGGCCTCCTGGATCAGTAGCACCTCATCCTGAGGGGACAAAGGATCCTCACTTCCTGCCACAGCCTTCCCTCCCCCCGGGACCAGGGGACACCTCAAACACAGTCTCCCAAGACTCCCTTCTGGGTGGACACCCTCCATCCGGCTAGCGCTCCAGGAGACCTGCCCTCGTGTCGCTGGGGGCTGCAGCCCTCTCCTCTTGCAATTCGTCCCTCTCTGGATTTAGGAAGACTTCCATTTCAGGAAGGGCTGAGATTCCTGGAAGCTGCTTCAGGGGCTGGAGATGAGGCCCCAGAGTGAGGGTCACCATGTGTCTTGCACTGATTTGCGTCTGTACATGTCACTGTGTATCTCTCGCCTCCAACGGCGTGGTTTACAAACTGTGATGGGTCCTCACACTGGGGTCTGGCTTTGAAACACGACCCCCCACCTCCACTCTGTACAACCCCATGGCCCTGGCCCTGGCCCCTTCTAGTTGTCATTACATCGCTCACTACAGGGATCAGCACCAAAGGCCTGAGGGTAAAGTCGGGTTGAGCCACTGCTACCCGGGGGACCCTGGGCATTCCACTAGACTCTGGAGAAGGGAAGGAATGAGGCCTAGGGATGAGACAAACAGGCCCCGGGCCTCAGTTTCCTCTTCTGCATATCGGGACGAACGCAGGGCACAGATGCGAGTGGGAGTGGGAGTGCTTTGCAAAACTGGGAAGCGCCACGCACGCGGCAGCTCTGGCTGTGGCCGTTGGGTCTTCTGTCCCCACCTGGGCTGGCTGCGCGCTCCCGAGGCCCAGCGGGCCCGGCGGGCGGCCGCTCACCTGCTCGCTGAGGAACACGGCCAGCACCACGTAGCACACGTTCTTCCGCAGCCGCACGGGCACCGGCGGCTCCCCGGCTGGCGCCGAGTCGCAGCTCTGCACGCTCGGCCCCTGGCCCGCCAGCACGGCAGCCAGCGCTCCCGTCAGGCCCTCCGAGGCCATCGGGTCCCCTGGGGGGCGGCGGCCTGGGTACTCGCAGACTGGCTGAGCCGAGCCGCGGGCGAGCGTGGGCTCCGGCGCCCTCTCCCAGTCCCTGCGGCAGCAGGCCGGTCCCGCACGAGAACGCGGAAGCGCACGCGAACGCGGAAGCGCACGCGAGCCCTGGCCACTGATAGGCTGCGCGGCGCCGCGGCCTGCCCGGATTGGCCGGCCCGCGGCAGTCTCCGAAGGGGCGGGGCCACCCGGGGCCGCCCGGCAACTGGGTGGGCGCCGGGCCGGATCCCCGAGGACCCCGCCCGGGTTCTGCCGCCTGTCACTCCCGCGCGCTCAGGACGTCTCCCAGCCGTGGGCTGCAGGAGCTCCGACCGTGACGTCATCCTTCCTGCAGGGCGCGTTGCGCCGCAGGGGTAGGCGACTATGACGCGACAAGCCCGGTGACGTCACGGAGGCCCGGGGCCGCCCCTTGGACCCACTGCCCCGCTGTTGCCGTGAACACACGATGGCATTGCCGGAGTTGATCGTCTCCCAAATAACTTTCTTCTCACTCCATTCAAGAGTAATAAATGTCACGTGGCCTGTGGGGAGGGGGACGTAAACCCCTGCCTTCAAGGAGATTCTGTTGTAGTTGGAGAGATGGACGGAGTCCTAGATGAGGAGTCAGCTGAAGGTTCGAGACTAAGTGCTAAATGCTTGGTTTGGGCAGGAAGAGTGACAGGCGCTGGGAGGAGGGAAGGGGAAGGACTGGGGATGGCGGGAAGGATCGGGGGCTGAGAGAGGGCTGCCGTCAGCCGTCCCATCCTCATCAGTGTCCCTCTGCCCACCGCATTTCCCACGCAGCTCAAGGCCCTCTCCGCTGCAGATGGTGCGCCCGGGGAGGGCGGGGGTGGGGCCCCGCTCCTCCATCCTTGTCGTCACCCTCCCACCTAGCGTGTAGGACCTGGCGCGTGGAGAGCAGGGTGGGGGTTGTTGTGGCGAGCGCCTGCTCCTCTCCCAGCTCGGCCTTTCCTCCTTCACCCGCCCCTCAGAACTGGAAGGCAAGGCCAGCTGGAAGGGATCTGCGAAGCAGGCCGTCTGGCTCCTCACCCGGCAGAGGCCACCCGTTTCTTCTCCCTCGGCTGGTTTTGTGCGCCTGCCTGCTTGATGGTGTGGACAAAGCTCAGGACCTGGAGCCAAATGGCCAGCCCCTGCTGGCTGGCTTGCTCTGTGCTCCTGGGTGAGTTGAGCCTCAATTTTCTTATTTGTAGAGTAGGGTCATAACAATTCTTGTTTTACGGGGGTGTTGGGAAGGCACGACAATCGGAGAGGAGCTGTGTGGATTGTCCAGTACTGGGCACCGTCCCCAGGCAGCCCACCAACCATCAAGGGTGGGCCCTCTCCACCACAGCTCTTCTTGCTACCACACGCAAGGCCCACCTTCATGAAATGTGCCTTTTGTTACCCCCTAGAGACAGAGTTTCACTCTGTTGCTCAGATTGGAGGTGCAGTGGCGTGATCACAGATCCTACTACAGCCTTGGTCTCTTGGGTTTGAGCCATCCTCCTGCCCCAGATTCCTGAGTAGCTGGGGTTGCAGGTGTGCACCACCATGCCCGGCTAAATTTTTAATTTGTAATTGTTATTTCTTTGTAGAAACGAGAGTCTTGCTATATTGTCCAGGCTGGTCTTGAACTCCTGGCCTCAGTGATCCTCCTGCCTTGGCCTCCCAAAATTCTGTGGTTGCAGGCATGAGCCACCGTGCCTGGTGAAATGTGCCTGTAGAGCTGCCTTAGAATTGGACTCAGGAACTTCAGCAACGCAGGATGTGTCTCTTTAGGCTCCTCTCACCTGCTGATACCACAGGCTCCCTGGAGGCAGGGCCCTGTGTTAGGCTGTGGGATGTCCCTACAAGGCCCATGAATTTTGAGGCACTTGCTGAACGCAACTGGGCTAAGCCCTATCCTGGACCTCTCACCTCCCAAATAACTACAGGCACAGGACCCCAGGACTGCAGAGCAACTTGTCAACATATTTGCTCTGTGTGTGTGTGTGTGTGTGTGTGTGTGTGTGTGTGTCTTGTGTGTGCCCGCACATGTGTGAATCCCTCAGTTTTCCCACCTGTGAAGTGGGGGCAGGTTGGTCCCAGACTCCTGTCTGCCTCGCAGGGATGATTTGAGAGAGTGAGATCATGTCTGGACAGGGCTCTGGGAGCTTCAGAGGCAGCCTAAGGTAAACAACAGAAAGCCTCACTGCCCAGAGAGCAGAGACCGCAGCAAACCATGGCTCCATGCCTCCCATTATCCACGGGGGGAAAGCCCTCCCCAAAAGCCCCTTGTAAACTGTGAAGGGAGTGCTGAGACAACAGAGAGGCAGGCGTTCCCAAGGCCTTGGGAGAGAATAGCAGCCAGACAGAGGCTGGAGAGGCGCTGAGACAAGGGAGGCAGCTGAGGGAGGATGGGAGGCTGGATAGGAACCACCAGGGTCCCCATCAAGTCAACTGTGTGTCCTCCAGTCCCAGAGAGGGAAGAACCCTGGCCAGTGTGGTGGGCCACACAACATGGTGAATGGCAGTAGCCTAATGCTCCCAGCACCCATGGGAGCCAAGCCAGAGCCAGCCATTTCAGGGCATGTGCCGGGGGTGAGCGGGGGGAAGCACATGAGCAGGAAGGCCTGGGTAGGTGGCCATGGGGATGGGGACAGGGACGGGGCAGGCAGGGCAAGGTTGTATCAGGGCATCTGTGATGCTAGAGTCATGGACAGAGCAACAAGACCTGTGTCTTGACGAGGTAGGAAGGTGAGGAGGGCAGGAACCCAAGCTACAGTGGGAGAGGGAGGGCTGGCCACAGGCTAGCTCTCTGAGGGACCCTGGGGATGCCACATCTACCCTCCGGGCCATCTGTCAAATCAGGCATGGTTAGATCGTGGAACAGAAAAAGGGCATTCGTGAAAAAACTGGTGAAATCCCGGTGAGGCCTGTTGCTTCGTTAGTAGTGTGGTATCAATATTAATTTCGTAGTTTTGATCAAGGCACCATGGTTATGTAAGATGTTCACAATAGGGGAGGCTGGGTGAAGGATAATTGGGAACTTCCTGTGCTATCTTTGTGACTCAGCTGTAAATCTAAAATTATTTCAAAATAAAAAGCCTGAGCATGTATATTCAGGGCAGCTTGAATCTATGCTCCTGGGTAAAAAGGGAAAAAAAAAAGTCTAAGAATTTTATCAGAGAAAAAGGAAAGAAGGCATTGGATATGCAACCCTGCGCTCACTTCCAGCTTGGCTGGTTGTATGTCTGGGATTTCTGAGCGACAGAGGGGCTGCAGCAGAGCACAGCCGGTAGACCCTGTGAGCAGCAGAGGCCCGAGGGTCTCTGTGAGGAACAGTGCCACCGAGTGCCCCATGAGGAGTCTCAGGCTCAGTCCCTACCTGGCCTGGCTGCATTCTCAGGAACAATGCTGGGACAAATGAACATTGATTCACTTCTGTTTACAAAGAGACCAAATATATCCTCAAGGGCATTGTGACCCACCTGGAAGGACAAAGGGGGTGAAGAGGAGATAAGGTCTTTTGGGGAAGACAGAGGCTCAGTGATGCACTGTCCCCACCCCTAATGGGTAAAATTCAGAGAACCATCTTCCCACAGGAACGACCCCAGATTTGGGGTTCTGAGGTGACATCAGGACATGACTATGGAAGATGAAGTGAGGCATGGTGGATCACGCTTGTAATCCCAGAACTTTGGGAGGCCAAGGTGGGCAGATTGCTTGAGCCCAGGAGTTCAAGACCAGCCTGGGTAGTGTGGCAAGACCCTGTCTCTACGAAAACTACCAAAATTAGTCAGGGATGGTGGCACGCACCTGTAGTCCCAGCTACTCAGGAGGCTGAGGTGGGAGGATGGCATGAGTCCAGGAGGCAGAGGTTGCAGTGAGCTGAGATTGCGTCACTGCATTCCAGCCTGGGTGACGGAGTGAGACCCTGTCTCAAACGAAAGATGAAACGTAGGTAGGAATGGGTCATTCAGGACCACTTGGAACATGATCAGCTATAAAATAAAGCACATACATTGGAAGAAGAAGGACAGAGAGGAGGGCAAGCCTGTCTTTAAATTCCACTAAGAGTTAAAACTATAATGTGAACAAGGTGGCTTGACTCAGAAAACTTGGTTCAAATCCCGTTCTGCCACTAAAATTGCTATACGACCATGGGTAATTTACTTAATTGTAGTTTGCCTGTTTCTTCTTCTGTAAAGTGGAAATAAATCCTATCTGTCTCAAAATCATGATAATGGATTAACTGAAATCATTTTAATGAAAGGGGTGAAATGAGATTAATAATAATAATTATTATTATTATTATTTTAGAGACAGAGTCTTGCTCTGTCACCCAAGCTGGAGTGCAGTGGCGTGACCTTGGGTCATTGCAATCTCCACCTCCCAGGTTCAAGCGATTCTTCTGCCTCAGCCTCTGGAGTAGCTGGGATTACAGGCGCCTGCCACCATGCCCGGCTAATTTTTTTTTTTTTTTTTTGGTATTTTAGTAGAGACAGGGTTTCACCATGTTGGCCAGGCTGGTCTTGAACTCCTGACCTCAAGTGATCCACCTGTCTCTGCCTCCCAAAGTGCTAGGATTACAGGGGTGAACCACCTCGCCTGGCCAGATGAGATCAATTAAATGAAAACAATAGCAAAGTAAACGTAGAGTTCTCAGTTTTTTCTTTTCTCCTCTTTATCCCATAAAAAAATGAAAATAACTGAGTTCTCCAAACAATGAAGAAAGCCCTTTTTTTTTTTTTTTTTTTTTTTTTAAATAAAGGATGATTTTGTCAATCATGGCAAAGCCACTTAATGGAATATAAGCAGTCATTTAAAATGAAGGTTAGGTAGCAACACAGAAAATGATGATGATATGGTGTTGAAAGAAAGAAAGCAAGGACAGAACACCGCAATCCAGCCACGTGTACAGCAAATCCTTGGGGAAAGCACTGGGAGGGAATACGCCAAAATACTCATAGTAGTTGGAGGTGTGTAATGATAGGCTTGAAGGTGACTTCCTTATTTTCTAAATGTTCTGAAAGTATATTACACTTATAATAATAATAAAAAAAACTTTATTTAATAAAAAAAATTCCCCAAACCACAGCAGGAACAATTAGGTACGACAAGAGTGGGAGTGCTTTTCTTTGTAGGGCTGAGATACACAAGGGAAGCCGGAGAGGGCAGAGCGCCACCGGAAGGCTGCAGGCGTGGGGTGGGGACAAGGAGGGGTCGGCTGTCTGAAGCAGTCAGGCTCAGTCCCAGGGTGGCTGGGCCTGGCATCGGTCACGGCCACCAAGGGCAGACAGGTGGGGCAAGGGCTCCTCTGGGCCACACTTCTGGATCTCCAGGAGAGGTGGGGTGGCCTGGAGCTTGCTGGGTGGAGTAGGGCTCCGGAGTCTCTGCACAGGGAGGTCACCTCGTGGCTGTGCCCCAGGACTCTGCCTTGCCTGCTGTTGCACTCAGGAGCATCTTTGGGGAATAGCCCTCCACCCCACCCAAAGGTTCCTCAGTGGGAGGCAAGGACCCAGGCCCTGGAGGAAGGAGGAAGAGCAGGCAGTGGTGTCCTGTCCCTCAGGCCCCAGCTCCGGGCTGCCCTACTCCATTTGCCTCTACTCTAGGGCAGATTTCCATGTCCCCCTCCCTCCCTGGACCATGTGGCCTGCAGGGGCAGGGCCAACCACACTGGCAGCAGTCACAAAACACAGACTTTAATGGAAATCATGAAGGAGGGAAGCGGGCGGACCTGGAAGGGGCTGAGTGACATCGCCCATGCCGCTCCCTCAGCCAAGCCTGAGCAGCTCCTGATGCCACCCTCTCCTCACACTCCCCAGATCTTTTGGCAGGAGGACGGAAGGTCAGGGACCCCTTGTTCAGCATGCCTGCAGTGAGCCCAGTTGGGGATGCGGTGGTAGAAGCGGAGCTGGGGCAGTAGAGCAGGCTCAGCAGGAGTGAGCAGCAGGAGGAGGTGTTGCTTAAGCCAGAATGATTCCCAAGGTCCCCCAAGGAAGGGCTGTTTGTCTCCTGGGTCGGGGAGGAGTAGGGGTTGGAGGAAGTCAATCGACCCCAATGCAGGCCTGGTACCATGGAGAGGGGCACAGCGTGGGGGAGGTGCCAGCCTGAGAAGGACAGGTGTGAGCTAGGTGGCACTGTGGTTGTTGGTTTAAGGGGGAGGGGAACAGGGTGCCCTGCTTGTGCCCAGAGTGGTGCCTGTGGCGTTGACCAGAAATCCTCAAGTCCCCTAGCGTCATTCCCTGCTAAAGTTGTACCTGGGCTGAGCACCTGGTCTACCTGTCCCCACTCCGACCCCAAACACCCAGCATCCCTCTATTTGGCCTCCTGCAATGTCCCCACGGCCACCTTCACTGCTTGGAACACAGCCCAGTCCATCTAGGAAAAAGAGAGAGGACAAAGCATTTTCAGCCACATTCCTGGACCCCCCACTGTCCCCCACCCTACTTAAAAGGAATACTCTGGCCAGGTGCGGTGGCTCACACCTGTAATCCCAGCACTTTGGGAGGCTGAAGTGGGTAGATCATTTGAGGTCAGGAGTTCGAGACCAGCCTGGCTAACATGGTAAAAACCCCCACCTCTACTAAAAAAAAAAAAAAAAAAAAATCAGCCAGATGTGGTGGTGGGCGCCTGTAATCTCAGCTACTTGGGAGACTGAGGCCGGAGAATTGCTTGAACCCAGGAGGCAGAGGTTGCAGGGAGCTGAGATAGTGCCGCTGCACTCCAGCCTGGGCGACAGAGCAAGACTCCGTCTCAAACAACAAAACGAAACAAAATAGAAAGAATACTGTGCCCCCTGCACAGAGTAACTGTGCTTGGCACAGGGTGGGATCTACTATGTCCACCAAAGCTGTGGCACAGGGAGGTGGGAGGCTTGGGCAGCACACCCAGCCTGCTGGCCCATATCCCACTCACCTGGGCACAAAGCAGGCGGCAGTCAGGGTGAAGGCTGGATCCCTGGTGGCAGAGCTGAGCAGAGAGGGCAGAGGTCTCAGGGGAGAGGAAGTGCTGAGTGATGCTGACTGTGCTCACCAGGCCCTGCACCTGTGTCAGGGGAACATGGACAGTGAGGCTCAAGATCACACATCCTCTCCCTGTGCCCCTGGTCCCTGAGGTTCGCTTCCTCTAATGACACCCACTCCTGACCCCTAGCTCTCAGAGAGCAGATTCCTGGATGCACCACTGGACACCTCAAAGGCTGGGCCAAAACCGGGCCTCAGGACTGCCGGAGAGACCCCGAAGTCTCCCCGCGAGCCCCCTGACATCAGCATGCCCAGGAAAACAGGAGTGGACTCTGGCGCCAGTCCCAGTTGGGCTCAGTGTCTTCAAGGCCTCTTGGCTCCCCAGTTTTCTCTTCCCCACAGCAGCGTGCGGCTCCCTGCCCTGCCCAGCTCTTGGGTATTGAGGGGATGTTGGACGCCTGCGGCCTTGATAGGGTCGCTCCTGCCATCCTGATCTCCCCGCAGAGCCCCTGCCCGCTGGGAAGCACCTGGTGGGGAGCCCCTGCAGGCACCAGCACGGCCTCTCCGGGGGCCTGGAGCAGGGTCCAGCAGCTCACGCCCCACTCCTCCCGCAGGCGCCGCCGCAGCCCTGCATCCAGGTAGCAGCTGCCTGGGGCGCCAGGCTCCAGGGCGCCTGCCCCGGCCGGGCACACCTCAAAGAAGAGAAGGGGGAATGAGCAAGATGGGGAGGGAAGGGCAGGGCTGCAGGAGGATGGGACATGGACTTTCCAGAGGCCAGAGGTGGAGAAAAGAGCTGAAGGGTGAGGTCTTGAAGGGCTGGCAGGGAGGGTATGGTTGGGTTTGTTTGGGGCTGGGGCAGCTCAGGTTGGCAGAACACACATTTGGCTGGAAGGAGCTTAGAAGGAAGGGGTTCAAGGCCCTACAGGTGGGTAGACTGAATCCCTGCTTTTCTGGGGCTAGAGGCCTTTAACAGCCTCTGTGACCTCAGCCCCTCTGCTCCCTCTCTCAATGGTGCCCCTTTCTGCAAAGCCAAGGGAGACGTCCTGCATAATCCCAGTTCATAAACTGTCTACCAGGACTTCTTACTCTGGAATGGCCAGAATTGTGTGCTAAGTGGTAGGTGAGCAGGGAACTGTATGTCCCTGGGGAGACAACTCAAAGCGTTCATCAGGGTCTCCCTAAGATTCTGGACGCGGAAAAGGGAACGACCACTGCGAGGCTGTGAGTGCCAGCGGGTGAACAGGCTTTCGGGCCAGGCCCAGGTCTCTGCAGCAGCCACAGCTACGGGGACCTCACAAGCCCAACCAGAGCAGCGAGCTCTCTGGGCAGGCAGGGACTCGCGGAGGCCAGAGGTGCCCAGGGAACATGTGCAAAGGGGACGCCGGCATCATGCTCCAACCCGCCACCAGCCCAATCCACCCCCTTCAGCAAGGACCTCAGCCATTGCCCCTGGGCTTAGGGCTGCAAGATGGGGCCATCAGGGAAGGGAAGGCTAGTGAAACCAATGGGACCCTAGAGGAGTCCCGGTTGGGTGCCAAGATTCCTTTGCCCTTGGAGATTCAGATCCATCCTAGAGCTGAGCAGTGTTTCCCAGGCCACCCAGGGAGACTGTGCCCCTCAGCCCTGCCCCGTGAGTCACTGGGTTGGGCCGTGGGGACTGCCCACGGCCAGCCACACCCAGCCCGGAAGAGGCCATCTGCGTGTGGAGGTGTGAGCCCCTCTGCATGTCCCAGCATCTGTGTGTGCATCTACACGTGTGTATGCCTGTGGGCAGGAGGAGTGCACACCATGCTGGCCTCTGCAAGTCTCCGTGTGTGTGCTTTGGCGAGGGGTGACACTAGGTGGAAGTCTTTTCCCCAGGATAATGAGGGCCCAGCTGGACTTGGGAACCACGGGGCTGCCCTCGCCTTACCCCTGGGCTCTCCTCCCCTGCGCCTCAAGCCTCTTGCCTCCATCCCACCCCATCACTTTCCCCTTCCCTGGCTCCTCACCTGACCCATCTCTCCTTCCACTTCCCTCAGCCCTCTTCCTTGCTAGCCCCTCCAGGCGCATCTCCTCCAGGCAGTCTCCCCTAACAAGATGCAAATACCAAAAGAGGGGCAGCAGGACGGAGTCTCAGAAGGGAGGGAAGGCTGCCTGCTTCCAGGAATAGCACAGAGTAGTGACCTGGGGCCATGACAGACAGAAGCTCAGATCCCAGCCCTGCCACTGAGCCTCGGTGTTCTCATTTGCCAATGGGAAAGGAGCAGTACCTGCCTCATGGGGCAGGGGACTGAGACAGGTAACAGATATTATGCCTAAGGCCCTGGTACCACGTCCAGCCTCAGGCAGCTGGTGCTGTCATTTCATCCTCAGGTCCAGGCTCTCCTGCCACAAACCCCTGCCACTTCTCTGAGCCCCATGGCAGAACTCTGGGTCCCCTGTGCCTTCTCTGCACCTGTCTGTGCGAGTTGGTCTGTGCAGTTCACCTGAGGGCATGGGGCGGGGAGCGAGCACACTAGGGTGGGACTGGACGAGCTTCTAGGGCTGAGCAGGGGGAAGGGTAGGGCTCCCGGCTGCCTCCTCACCATCTGGAGAAAGCGGCGGATGCGCTGGGCGTCCTGTGCCCGGAACACGTGCCACACAGTGCTGACCTGGCTGCCCGGAGACCAGAGCCCCTCCCCGTCCAAGTCTGAAAGGAAGTCTGAGGAGGAAAAAGCAGTCAGGCAAGCCCTGGGCTAGTGGCAACGGACACTCGCCTCTGTATCTTGTCCCTGCTCCTGCCTCTGGCCGAGGACCTACCTTTCTGTGCCCGGTGCCAGGCAGGCAGTGGTGCCTCAGCGTGCACCAGGATGCTGACCAGGTCAGCCACCTCCACACAGAGGTTCTTGGTCCCCAGGTGTCCCCGGTGTGGGCTCACACCTGCATGGCAATAGAGAAAGAACAGTTAGAAATGGAATCAGAGAAGCACTTGAAGTCCCAGGGCCTTGGCACAGACGCTCGTGTGCCCTGAGATGACAGGCACGGGAGTAGGGACTGAGCGGGAGTGGAGGGACGCTCACCATAAGCTGCCCAGAGTTGGGGCTCCAGTGGACGCAGGGCAAGGCCAGGTGGGAGGTAGGAAGCCAGGTTGAGTTTTCCATGGTGGGCGCAGTACTCCGGGAGTGGCAGGCTGGCAGCTAGGTTCTCCACCCTATGGGGCGAGGGGGTCATGCCCAGCAGGCCCAACCCGTGCACCAGAGACCCCATCAAGGCCCTCCCACTGCCAAGGTAACTCCCAGAGGGCAAACATGAGAGTACCGGGGGACACAGGGTGGGAGTGGGGGACAGAGGAGGCGGGGAGGGCTGAACCAGGCGGGGCCTGCAGTGGCTGGGGAGGTAGGGCTGGCCCTTGGTGACATACACACCTGCTGGTGTCCTCATCCCCCAGAGCTCGATGCAGCAGCAGGACAGAGCCCTCGTCTGACTTTGGGCGAACTATAGGAGGAGATAGAACGGCCACTGGCCTCCTCGGCTCCAAAGCCCCTGCCCCGGCAGCAGCAACACCTGCTTCCAGCCCCTCAGGGTTACTCTGGGACTCCTCTGCCACCCGGTCCCTAGGGCTTGGGCTCCCAGATCCCTCTCCCCTGTGTCGGGGACACTTACGCTCAGGCCAGGAGAAGCCCTCCCAGAATGCTGTGCTGCCCAGGCTGGTGGGCTGGGGAGGCCCGAGGGGACTCAGCGCCTGCACCTGGCCTCCAAGCGCCCCAAGAGCTTCTGTTCCCCACAGGTTGCCCTGCAGTGTCCTTTGGATCCCTGACACCAACACAGGCTGTGGTGGGAAAGGAAGGAGGCCATGAGGAGAATGGCCAGGGTGCCCACCGTGGCCAGGCAACAGTGTGTTGTAAGGGCAGTAGAACAGCTCAGGGACAGCCCTCTTGCTCCCTCTGAGCCATTAGGTCTGTCTGGGCCTAGGGACCAAGGCCCCAAGAGGCAGGTGGGGTGGCCAGGGCTGGGAGGGGAGGGGCAGAGCGCCTCACCTGGCCCTGCCTCCAGTGCTTCTGGAAGAGGTGGAAGCCACGCCGAGGCCTGAGGCCGGGGCTCCTGCAGCCACAGCAAAGCCCCCGGGGGAGGCAGTCGGGGCCGCACTGGAGAGAGAGGCAGGCCCAGGCCCTTGCGCAAGCCCGGGCCAGCTCGAAGCCCCGGCCCCAGGGCTTTCTCCTGGATCTTCCGTTCCACCACCTGTGCGATAATGCTGTCCAGGATGTTGGTGATGCGGTCGTCCTGCAGGAAGGAGTACAGTGGCTCAGGACCCGCTGGGCCCCGCAGGGAGGGCAGGCCCAGCCTCTGGTCCCCTGGCTCCTAGCCCTCCCTCCATGCCCTCACTCACACTGGGCAGGGCCGGAGTGACGGGGGCGAAGGCCATATGTATTCGCTCATGGCCCAAGCAGAGTTTGACCGCGGTAGAAGCCAGCAGTTCGCAGAGAGAAGGACAAGGCAGGGGTGCTTGGCCAGCACGGTCCTCTGCTGGGGTCTCAGTGGAATCGGGGGTCTCTGTTGCGGGGGGAAGATGGTGGGGGGCTTCGTGTTTGGTCCTTCCCCTTCCCCTTGAGGCCCTCTTGCCCATGCTGCTCTTCCCTCTCTTCCTGGCCAAGCCCACTCTCTCCCCAGCCAGCATCCCCCACCGCAGCTCTGCACTGGGTCTCCCCACTCTACTGCCTTTCCTGCTGGCAGCTCCAGAGCCTCTAAAAAGAGGGGTTCGGGGGGGTCTGGCCAAAGAAGGTGTTTGGAGGCGTGTCCTGAGGGGAGTGGTGGAGATTATTGGGGGTGGGAGGGTTGCTAAATCCCCGGAGACTTCTGCTGGTTGTCCCCTCCTGCCTTCAAACTCTGGCCCAGCCTCCCTCCTGCACAGGCCGAGGGGCAAGAGGAGCCGCTCACCCTCTTTGATGCTCTTGGTCCTGTGGGTGTCGCCATTGCACGAAGGTTGTGGAGTTGGGGGCATTTTCTGTGTCAATTCCTTCTGTTAAACCCATCCACCACCCCCCAATCCAACCAGAGATTTTAAAATGGCAGACACAGTTCAACACAACCCACAAGAATGAACAATGGACTCTTGTCAGTCCTAAAATCGTGTTTATAGGAGCAAAATGCTATAGGATATAACATTAGGTGGAAAAAAGTTGCTCATAGACTTCTACCTATGGTAGGGTCTATAGTCTACTAAAATAGACAAATGGCTGGAAAGAAATATGTCAAAACTAATGGTGGCATTAAGGTCATCGTCATTTTCTTTCTTATACTTGTCTGTATATTTGGAAAATTTTCCAAATTTTCCACAATGGGTATATAACACAGTGTCTGGCACCCAAAATGCATTCAATGAACGATTTATTTTGAATGGATGACTTTTATAAGAAGAACATGAACTTCATAAAAACTTCAAATGCACACTGAGCGCCTGCTAGGTGTTAGGTGCCGGGGAGACTGAGAAGGCGGGCCAACACTCCACCCAAAGGAACCCATGGCCTGGGGACCGGGCCATACCAACAAGCACCTCTAGCGTGATGCGGCAAGCGCTGAACTAGAATACGCACAGAGTAGGGCAGATATGCTCCAGGAAGGCAGGGGGTGAGGACCTCCAGGGTGGGGGGGTGGGGGGGGGCCAGCGCTCAAGATCGTGCATGGCTCCTGCTCCCCAAGGTGGGAATTAGCCTGATTCCACAGGCTTCTCTCTTGCTCTTCATCCCCATCCAAAAAAGCAAAGGGGGCCAAACCCCTGCAAAGGTCAGTCATTTGCAGGCATGGTACCCAACCGGTGGCATGCCCTGGGTCTTACCTGCTGGCCTGCATCCCCGGGGGCCCACACCCGGGCATCAGCTTGGCAGGGGCAGTGCCCCCGGATATCAAACTTGACCCAGACCTGGTGCATTGCAGTGCTCAGCTCTGCCAAAGCTGGGGGTGGGGGTGGGCAGGAGAGGGAGGTTGGTGGTGAGTGTAGACCAACAGGCAGCTTGGCCTCGCCAAGCAGAAGGGCATGGCACTTGGGGGAGGGATAATCAGACAGGAAGCTGGTCTCTCTCAGGACCCAACCTCTGCATGCCCCACCCCTCCAAGACGGCTCACCCTGGCTGGAGACAAACTGGGTCAGCATCAGGGAACAGGCAGCGTGCCCAGCCTCCTGCGTGCACTCCTCCGTGGACTGCTCCCGAGAGCCTGTGGGGCAGGAAGGGAAAAGCTGCAGGTCCAGAAATCAAGATAATCACAGGTTAAGGTCAGAGAAGGTCAGGACACGATATCTAAATCAGGGGACTCAATAGTCCATAAAACTCGTGCTTTCTGGGAAACCTGGGTCACATAGAGACACAGCACTCTTTGCTTGTAGAATGACAGCCTTTAACGTGCTCAGATGCTTTGCAAGCCCTTAGGCTAACCACGTGGAAGACAATGTTCTAAAACGTATCTGACCCTGGAGCTCTTTTTGGTCATTCCTACTGGAACACAGGGAAATTTCAAGCTCTCACATGGCCAACTTGAGCCAAGGGGGAGAAAGCTGAGAACCATGAAAAGAACAGGACAAAATCAGAAGACCTGAGTCTAAGTCCTGGCCGCAACACTTTACTAACTGTGTGACCTTGGACAAGTCACTTATCCTCTGAGTTTTTCTTATCTGGAAAGCAAAAGCAATTAATACCCACTTCACAGTGTTACAGCAGGTTTTAAAAGGTGCCCGCTGAACAGAGTGGGAGACAACGAGTAGGCACATTCGTCTTTGTTTAAGGGTGGTCAAGGGCGCAGGCATGGTCCTCTGATCTGCAGAGGGGGAAGTCTGCTCTAAGGGCATTGAGCCACCATGGCTGAGGCTGGGGCTGCACAGGGAGTAGGGGGCTTTTTGGGGAGAGGCATTCAACGAATGACCACAGGCTTGCAGCAGTCCCCCTGAGGGCTCCATCCCGCCCTCCCACCCCCAGCCCCTCTCCCTACCTGCTTTCTCCCTGGCCCGCCCAGCGCCTGCCACACGACCGCAGGCCACACACAGCCGGTGGCTGCAACGGGGACATCGCCAGTGGGTGTTGAAGAGTCCGTGGTGGCAACGGCTGCAGCAGCGTGGAATGCCTGGGTTGTCCTCTGTCACGGCTGGCCCTTGGCCTGCTGACCACGGAGAGAACAGGGTCAGAGGGTGAAGGCAACAGGCCCCAGTGGAAGGCTTCATGTGGCAAGGATCCAGGCAGGGGCAGGAGAAGCAGGGAGCAGCTTCCATGGAGGGCCCCCCAGGGAAGGGAGACAAGCCCCTCGACAGCTACCCACTGCTTACTCCTCAGCCCTGTCAAGAGCCTTGCTGCAGAAACCATCCTGTCCAGCAAAGCTCTCCAGGGATAGTGGAGGCCTCAGCTCCACCATTCCTGCCCCACACCCAGCCCTGCCCCAGGGACTTCCCCACTGGCCCTGCATTACTAATCCACACCGCTTCTAGCGCACTCTTTCCTCCACCTCCTTCCCTCCAAGCCGTATGTGCTACCAGAAATGGTAACCATGCTCAGGTGCCATTTCCTCCAGGAGACTTTGTTGTCGTTGTTTTGAGATAGGGTCTCACTCTGTCACCTAGGCTGGAATGCAGTGGTGTGATTACAGCTCACAGCAGTCTCCATCTCCTGGGCTCAAGTGATCCTCCCACCTTGGCCTCCCAAAGTGCTGGGATTACAGGCATGAGCCACTGCACCCAGCCAGGAGTGGGGTTTTCTAAGAGCCGAGTATCAGACTAAGCCATTGTTGGTAGGTGGAAAAGGTGCCACTGAGTACAGTTCAACAAACGCCTTGCCTTTGGGTGCAGGAGATTCAGAGGTGGTCAGGACTTGGCCCTGCCTCACGGTGCACACATTCTGGGTAGGGAGATGGACCCATAAATATGGCAATGACTGTGGCACTATGAGGCGGGTGCTGGAGGAAAATGCCAGGGAAGGGTGAGGATGGGAATGCAGGCGAGCTTCCCAAGAGGGCCCCAGAGGATGAGTAAGTTTTCATTCACCAGGTAGAAAGGGAGGAGCAGGGCATTCCAGACACAGGGACAGCCAGTGCCAAGGCCTGAGGGGATGACAAGCTCCAGGGAGCCGGGAAAGGAAGGATGGGTGGCGTGTGTGCTGGGAACCCAGGCTGGGAGTGGCAGGAGCTGACAGGGAGCAGGGAGCTGGCTGAAGATGCACCAAGGGGCCTGGCCTGTCTGAGGCAAGAGGGAGCCCCGGGGGTCTCCACCCAAAAACTGACCGGCAGCCCAGGGCTGTGTGCTTACGAGGAACTCCCTCTGCTGCGGAAAGGCGACCAGAGGGAGCGCCTGCAGCCAGAGGGACCTTAGCCCAGGTCCTGCCAGCCCTCCAGGCCCAGGAGCTTCGCCTGACCCCCAACCCCTCAGGAGCTCCCCCACCTCCCAGTGCCTTGCCGATACTTGGCACTCATTCTTGTTTTCCCAGCAAGCCCAAAAACTCCCAGAGAACTGGGCTGTACCCAGTTTGACACCTTCCTGATGTCCCCACCCAGGCCAGGAGCTCTTCCAAGGTTGCCTTAGGTCTAGGAGCCGGCAGTGTGGGTGGGGTCAGGGGAGGGACACCTGGGGCTCCCCCTACAGAGACCCCATGCAGACCCAGGAGGTCCTGTTCACCTTCCCGCTGGGCCCAGGCCAGGGCTTCCCGCTCCCTCCGCAGCAGGCGGCACAGTCGGTCCCCCAGACCACTGAGCAGATGCTTGGCGAGGCCTGTGCTGAGCCCACCATCAGGGCCGGACCCTGGGCCTTCCTCAGAGCTGGAGTTGGCGGCTGTGTCTTCCTCCTGCTGTGGTTCCCCTCCCAAAGGTGATCTGGAGAGAGGGCAAGGGGAGATGAGGAGGGACCCCTGGCGGGAGGGTACTGGAGGCATCCAGGGGCAACGGCTCACCTCCGCACTTGCTGAAAGTGGCCGGCCAGCCCTCCTCCCTCTCCAGCTGCCTGGGCACAACTTTGGCATTGAGCCAGTTTTGCAGGGAGAGCCAGGCATGGTATGTCCTGAAGTCCTGGGTCCTGGAGACTGGCCTGGCCATCTCGGGGTCCTGAGGAGACAATGTGGAGGTCAGGAGTCTGGGCTTCCTGGGCTGCTGAGAACCCCATCCCAGCCTTAGCGCCCACCCCGTCCACACTCAGACCCAGCCCAGTTCCTTGCCCGAGGCCTCTGAAGCTTAATTCAGAACCAGCAAGAGTGGACCAGGCAGCTGGAAGGCTCGCACGCCAGGCTGAGCAGGGAGTCTGAGGATGCCCTGACACGGACCAGCAGCCGAGGGAAGAGGTTGTCTGTGTGTTGAGCCCAAGGCTTTGGGCAGCTGGGGCGATCATCCTGACACATGTGCAGGATCCAGTCAGTGTAGACTTTGGATAGCTCCACTGAAGGCTTAGTGATACCGCTGGCTGTGTGACATGAGGAGATAATCCCAAAGTGGACGGAGGGCGCCGGAAGGTGAGAAGGCCGGAGAGTTTCGACACAGGCCACAGGTGCAGTAACCCAAGAAGGCGAAGGGGTCAACTACCCAGCCAGGGCAGAGGCCTGGGAGGGCACACACAGGCCCATGCCAGGTGCAGGGGCATTTGAGCAAGGCCATGGAGAGTCCTGATCCACACCCAGCTGTCCAGGAAGCTGAAAAACTGAAGTGATCCCGAAGAACTGAGGCTGAGGCCGGCAGTGCCAGGCCTTCCGTGGAGGGCACAGTGTAGCAGACGACTCCAGGGTGCGCCCAGAGCCCTAACACTGGCAGAGTCCAAACTGAGTATCCAGTTCCCTCTGGCCAAGAGAGCAGCAGTTCCTGGGACAGGACAAGGGATCCTTCAGGAGAAGCAATTCCCCAAACAGGGATTTGTGGCACAAGCAGTCATCGCAGTGAACATTTACTGAGTGTTCACTGGGTGCCAGGAATTCTTCCAAGCCCTTGCTATGAATTATTCTAGCATTTAACTTTTACAGCAGTCTTCCTGAGGTAGGTGCCATCTTCATCCCTATTTTATAGATGAAGTAACTGAGGCCCAGAGAGGTGAAGTTGCTCATCCTAGGCCACACAGCTACCAATCAGCAAAGTCAGGGACGAGGTGCTCTGGCTCCAGAGCTGTGCTCTGAACCATGTCATTATACTGCTACCAACACACCAGGGCTTGGGAGGAGACAAAGATAGAAGCTACTTGCTAGAAGGCTCTGGCCTAGAGACGCTGAAGAACTCCCAGAGAGCCATCGCGATCCAGGTGGGAGGCTAACCACTGGCTGTGGTCCATTCATAAAGCGGGCGATCCAGGTGGGAGGCTAACCACTGGCTGTGGTCCATTCATAAAGCCTACGGACCCCGCCCCATGCGAAGCCCCAGCCCCGGCTGCCCCCTCCCATGCAGGGCCTGCAGCCCCTCCCGGCCCCCTTACCTCTCTGGTCATCATGCTGTCCCGAGTCCGCCTGCCTTGTTCCCTATTGATGTGTCCCGCACCTCCTGCCAACCCCCAGCCCCCTGTTCTGCAGTGCCTGGGAGAGGGTCTGGTGGCCGCTTGGGGGCTGGGCCGCCCACTGCTCCTTGGATCTCCGGGCTGCCTGCCCTTTTGAGGGCCCGGAGCTGAGCAACCGGCCTCTCCTCGGCCTCAGGGCAGCCGCGTGGACATTCAAACTGCTCTGAGTGCCGTGTGAGCCATGTCTTCTTCAGTTTGGTGTGGTGGCTGGGGGGGCAGGCCCTGGGGCCAGAGGCCTTGTTCACTTCCTCACTGGGTTCGCTGGCTCCACTGGCACCCCCCTCCAGGCCCTCCTGGCACTTCCCACAAGGGCCAAGACCCCCATCTTTAGTGGGTGGATAGGATGAGCAGCAGCCCCGCTGGGTGATAGGTGGCTCGGGAGAGGGGCACCTTGGTGTGGCTGGTGGCCCCAGCTGGTACCCAAGGCTCCCACCGCTTGGTCCAGCCCAGACGTTGCCAAGAGTATGAACGAGGCCTGGGTGATAAGCGGGCCAGGGGGTCCGGGGCACAGTGTCTGGCTGCCCCAGGAAGAGTGGGCAAGGATTCTGCTGACGGCCAGCTCCCATCTCTCCATCCCTCTGGTGCAGTGAAGGACGTTCGGCCTTGCCGGCTCTCTGCAGGTGCCCCCCAGGGTTTAAACCCAACAACCCAGGTTCCGCAGCTGCCAAGGGCTCTTTTGCCAACCTGAGAATGCTCGGATCCTTGTGGTAAAAGCCCTAAAGAGGGGAGAAAGTGTTACGCCTGGGCTGACTTGGGCTCCCCGTGCCTAAATGTATGGGCAGAACTGGCAAGTAAGAAGGAAGGGGAGAATACTGAAGCCCTCAAATTCTGATTAATAAATGCACTGCCCTAGGTCTCTGGAGTGCCTCCGACACTGTCCTGGCAACCCCCACCTCCTCCCCCAGGATTTCTCAGACTTCCTCACAAGGAAGTCTAAGAACTAAAGGGTCCTGGCACAGCCAAAGGGCATCCAGGGTCTGTTTGGGCCGTTTGGCGTCCTATGCCATACTGAGTTTTAAGTGTTTTAAAATCTCATCCCTGGGAGTGGGAGTCATCTATGGGGGAGGTGCCCCAGACATGGGCCATGGGGTCCCCTGCACATCCCATTCTCAGATAGAGGGGCCTTCTCTGCCCGCCCATCTCCTCCCAGGACAAGCCACACATTCCAAGGCCACAGTTCCCAGGACCTTATCCTAGGCAGACAATGGGTGAGTCAGTGGCTGCAATGACCTGAGGGCAGGGGAGGCCTAGAGAGATGGAACTGCTCAGGGGAGGGCTTGCTTGGGGTTGACTGTGGGGCCCGGGACAGCTCCAAGCTGATAGACCCCTCTACCTCGGTGCTGCCTTCTCTTTTCATCACAGTGGAAGAACAGCTTGGGGACCACCAAGCCACTTTGCAAGGCCAGAGCCACAGGTACCCTCTCTGCCCCTGCACTCACCTTGCTGCCTAAGCTGAAGGCAGAGGGCACTTTGGGCTGGCCCCCGGAGTGTACCCAGGGGTGTGGGGCCAGGGGCCAGTCACGTGGACGCTCTGGGGGCAGGCCAGACACTAGGTAGGGTGGCAAGCAGGTGGGCACCCAGAAGGGAGCTCGCTCCAGGATCTTGGTCTCCAGAAGGAAAGGGCAGCTCCAGGGCCGGAAGGCCACAGGGTCACTCTTGAGATGGCCACCACCATGCTCAGGCATCAGGGGGCCACAGCGAGGTGGGCACGCTGGCCCACAGAATGCCAGCGGATGGGTAAGCATGGCCTCCTTCCAGCGCAGTCCCTCTTTGCTGCCCAGCCAGTTGACCTTCCTCTCCCCATTCTGGGGGCCCTCGCCCTCCACGAGCGGGAGCATGTCCTTGGGGCCCTGGGGGAAGCCAGGGGGAAGCCAGGAGTCTGAGGTGCTTGGGAAGCCCCCCCAAAAGGGAGCAGGCTCTCCCAGGCACAGCGGCCCACGGTGCAGGCCATCTCGAGGCGGGCTGCCGGGCTCCTGTCTGACGATGCCGTTCTCTGCGGCCGTCTTCTCCCAGGTGCCCTTCAGGAAGCTGGGCGTACTCTCCATCACTCTCCTGCCCTCATGGGGCTCTCCCAGAGGGGGGGTCCCTGGAGCATAACCATCAAAGCATGAGCTTCTGGGGCACATTCCCCAAGCACCTTACTGCCTGGCACAGAGTGGACACTGCCCTGGCAGCACCGAGGCAGCTCAAACTAGTAAGGCAAGTGCCAGCCCACAACTGGGCACCGTGCTGCCTCTCCACATGCAGCCAGACGCATCTTGCTCCTCCAGTATGGGGATATCATCCCTTCCCCAAATTCCACCTAGGCCAGTGCACCTCAGCAGAGGCTGCCATCGCTAGTAGGGCATGTCCTGGCCTCACGGAGCTAGGAATCTGCTCACGACCCATGAGGCAGGACAGAAAGTGGAAGGCCCTGAACGAGGAAAAAGGCTGGATCCTGAGCCTGACTCTGTCCTATGCTGCGTGGCCCCGGGCAAGTCATGTCACTCCTCTGGGCCTCAGTGTGCCCTTGAGGGTTGAGTCGTCTCAGAGGATTCTTCTCATCCTGCAATCAGTGGTTTTGGGGGTGCTGCTAGCCCAACCCTAGCCTACAGTCCCAGCCAGGTTTGTTGCCGTGGGAAGTGCAGGCCTGGCAGGCTGGAGTCACTGGGGAAAGCTGCCAGCCAGGGCCGCTGGCTGTGTCTCTCTCTACACCTGCGCGGCCCTGAGTCAGCCTCTTCCCAGAGCCCTGCAGTTTCTCGGCTTCTCAAGCAGAGTCCCAGGACAACTGCAGGAGGCTAGGAACCCCGCCCTGGCCCCCAGCGGGAAGAACGCGCCGGCACAGGGGAGGGGGATTAAGAAGCCTCAGCTGGATGGGTCAAGTTGCCTTAGCCCCGCCAGCAGTGACAGGGCAGCCGCCACCGCCGCTGGAAACTTCAGCTTGGCGGGGAGGGGAGAGGGAAGGAGGCGGGGAAAGCGGGCTGGGCCCCAGAGAGACGCAAGGGAGGGAAAATTGAACGTGCGTACAAGGGACCAGGATGACAGGTGGCACTAGAGCGGCAGCGCTCTCTTGGCGCGGTCCCCTCGGCCAGCGCGACGAAGCCCCAGGCAAGAGGTGACGGCGCAGTGGCAGAGGGCGCCCAGGTTTTCTGGAGCCACGGCTCCGCCGTGGTCTGGCCGCGTCGGGGGTTCTAACTTTCAGGTGTCAGAATGGGTGGCCCAGCCCAGAGGGGCACGGGGAACTCACTCCGTACGGGCACCGCAGGCTCGGCTCAGAAATCCCCCGACACGAGTGTCCCCAGACGGCGCGCTCCTGGTGCTTACCTGGGCTTCACCGGCCGGTCGCGGCGCAGGCGGTGGCGGTCGTCGTGGCCGGCACCGGGCGCCTGCTCCCCATGGGCCAGTTCCGGGGCCTCCCGGCCGGCGGGCGAGGATACGTTCTCTCGCTCTGCTCAGCGCGCTCGCGCTCTCCTTTCCCCGGGGCGGCGGGGGCGCTCTAGGGCCGCAGGTTGGAGGGGTCGGACTCCGGGATCTGCAGGATGCGGCACACCGCGCGGATCGGCCGCACCAGCTTCTGGGCCGAGGCCGTGGGTTGCGCCATGGGACGCCGAGACTCCGTGCTGCGCCGCGGGGAGGGCCGGGCCGGGGCTAGGGAGCGGGTGCCCCCGGAGGGAGAGAAGGCGCCGGGCCGGGGGGAACACGCGCCCCGGGTCGGAGATGGCCGAGTGGGGGGAAAGGCCGAGGGGCCGGGGGAGGGGGTCGTGCCTGGATGGGGGTGCCGATCCTGGGACCCAGGAGTGAGGCACCGGCGAGGGCGCAGTACCGCGCAGCGCGGCTAATGGAGGTAGAGCGCGGCGGAGTGCGCAGCAGGACCTCTGATCGCCATCGCCAGACGCGCAACTGAGAGTGGGGAAGCTGCTCCGCCGGTTTCCTCCTCCAGCACCCTGCGGGAAACAGGAGCCCGTGATTCGGCGGCCGCGCCTGGGCCTGCCCCCTCCCGGGCCCCGGGGGCTTCCGCCAACGCCCCGGCGATGCCACCGGCTGCGCACGGGGAGAATGAGCCCTTTGTTCCCCCTCCCCCCCGCCGCACCCGGGCGCCTGCCGAGAGAGGCTCCCCCGGGGCAGCGTGCCAGCTTCCCAGCCGCCCCACCCTCCCGTGGGCCCGGCCCCGGAGCCTGGCAGGCGGGCGGCACCCCCACTATAGGTGCCAAGCCCGGGAACTGGAGCAAAGGGCGGGAGGGGCCGGACCAGGCCACGGTGGGGCGGGGTGCCCCCCAGGGTGCTAGGGCGGGGTGGCTGGGAGGGGGCAGTGCCAGAGCTGACAGGGGCAGACGAGTTCTCACGGGTCAGTGATGGGCGCTCTGGCCCACGCCAGCCGTGCTTTGCCTGCCGGGCCACTGGCTCCTGGTCCTCTCCAGCTCTGGCACATGGCACGCCCCACTGGCCTGTGTCTGCCCTGCCTCATCCTCACCTTGTCAAGCTGCTCTTTGCCATTTTCCACCCCAAACCTTTTCCAGACCCCTTCCAGGGCCCAAGGGCACAAAGGGTTGCGGCCTAGGACCTCTGGGAGGGCCTGGGCTCGGGTGTGTCCCTGGTCTAAGGGCCTTGATTTCGCCAAATGTCTGGAGAGGTCATGGGCCCAGATGAGCTCCCACACCGGCTCCAGACCCCGGGCTGTGAATGTCTGCCCCATCCCCAGGGTTCCTGGTGCTTCCAGGCCAGGGGCTGGAGAGGCGCCCATGGGAGTGGCTCCCGGGAGAGCACAGAGAGGAGAGGAAATGGAAAAGCAGGGCACCCTCCACCCGAGGAAGCATCCCGGCTCCGCTGCGGGGGTGGTTCCAGTGCAGACACAAACAGACAGATTCAAACACACACAGACAGATTCAGACTCACACAGAAACCCACACGCCCAACGGGCGCTTCCCTTCCCCTCAGGCACCCACCTCCCACCCTCAGCTACCCTGGCTCCCTGAGGAAGCCATCCTCAGCCTGCCTGGGACAGAAGCTGCACTCCCTCTTTCCCATCCCCTGGAAGCGATGGGTTCTGGATGCCTCTAGCTTGGTCCCAAGTCACACCACCATCCCTGCAGAGGGAAGCCCTGAAGAGCCAGGAGCCTTCCTCCTAAGGGATGAGTAAGGCCTAGAGCCTTCTACCAATTGAGAAGAGTGGGGGTCCTGGGGAGCAGGGGCCTAAAGGAGTGGGCACTGGGCCGGACTTGGGCTGTGTTGGCATCGATTCACCCTGCCCCTGGCCTCCCCCCAGAGGCCAGTTTTGTGGGAAGGCAGGCTGGTAGGGGTTGTTTACATGACTGAGTAACACTCCCTTCCTCCCCAGCTCCCCTGAGGGTGGCTGGGACCTGAGTGTGCCAGGGGAGATGCTTGTAGAGGGTCTAACATGGACTGGAGGCCCCAGGCTCTGAGGCCCGGCCTCCCACTTCCAGGCTGGCTCCAGGGGTGAAGGTGAGGGACTGGGGTGTGCCTGTGGTCCCCCATCTGTGTCCTCTGGCCTCCCTCCTCAGCAGCCGAAGCTTGTGGGAGCGCCAGGGGGAGATTCCTGCGGCTTGGGGCCTGGAAGAGGCCAAGATGGGAGCCCGCGCTGTTCAGAACCCTGAAAGCCTATCGCTCACATCCCCAAAGGGGTTGGGGACTATCCCAGGGGTGTGGGGCGGATACCCCCCTACCGCAGTTGCCATGTCTGCTTTGTGAGGCCACAGTCCCTGGACTAGAGCAGCAGGGCTCTTGGAGACAGGCTGCTGAAAAGCCCAGGGGCTCGTGGGGACTTGCGGGGTGGAAGGAAGGACCTCTTCCCCACCCTCACTCAGCTCCCCATCCTGCTTTGGGGCCCATGCCACAGGCCCACAGAGTCCTTGTAGCCGGCTGTTCTGTGCCTGAAGACGGAGCAGAGCTGAGGAGACACACAAAAGACACAAACACAGAAGGAAAGCCACACGGCGCGTGGACACAATGCCAGACTCGTGGACAAAGGCAAGCTGACCAGCACCCCCAGTCATTCGTGGACCGAGCCCCAGCCCCTCACCGACCCCTGGCGCACTGACACACACTCGCTCGCTGACATACGCTCGTGCTGACGGGCACAGCAGCACTCACGAGCCGGCGGCCCTCATGCCATCCCCAGAGCCCCTTACCTGGGCAAGCACAGTGCCCCCCGGGCAGAGCAGCCCCCGGCCCAGGGGAGGGCAGCAGGCGGGGGCGGGGGAAGGAGCCCCGGAGAGTCAGGCCAAGCTGCCACTAATCCGGGCGGGGAGAGGGGGGGCACCCACGTCAGAGCGGGGACTGCCGGGTGGAGGGCATCTGAGGACATCCCCTCCCACACACGCGGCCGTCTGGGCACCTAGCCCTGCTTCCCCAGCCCCTCCATCCTTCAGACAGCTGAGGCTGGCCTCCCCCCACCCCACCCCCACCCTGTGGCAATGCCTGGGGGGGATGGGGGAGGGGAAATACCAGGCGAATTCTCCGGGGACCCGTGGGGGTGGGGGCAGGGGGTGGGGAGGAGGGGAAGGAAAGTGTGGAGATGCGTTTGGAACCCAGAGGAAGCTCCGAAGCAGATGCCACCCTCCCCTCTCGCCCACCCACCTACATCCCTGACCTAATTCCTCTTCTCAGTCTGCACCTCCCAGTGCGCTTCCTCTTCCCCCCACCTCCCCTCCCCTCCAGGTTACCCCCACAAGCTACCCACCCGGGAAGAGGAAGCCAGCTCCACTCTGCCCTGGGCTTGGGACCTTTGTGCCTACCTGGAAACACCAACTGTGGCCCCCAGGATTTCTCCAGCAGCAGAGGATCCTCCTGCCCAGGCATCTGCCCCCTACGCAGCTCTTGAAACCCCTGGTCCCTGATGCTGGGTAGAGGATGGAGCCAGAGCCTGGGTGCCACCTCCTTAACCCCCTCAAGGTGGAGGGCAGTGCCAACCAGCCCCGACCCAGCTTGGGCCAGGACTGTGTCAGAACTAGAGGCTAATCAGTGGTGGCTAAAAATACAGCCAATGCATGCGGCACACATGGAGGCTGGAGATGGGGAAGGGGACCAGGACACAGAGGGCCCCAGGCCGAGAGGGACAGTGATGGGGGCTGAAGAGGCAGGGAGGGAACGGAGCCACCTGGAAGGGCCAAGGGATGGCGGTGGGTGGAGAGGAGAGGGAAGAGAGGGGCAAGAACAAAGGGCCATCTGCACCCAGAAACCAGGATGGATGTGGAGGAGCCCCTCAAAAGCAGACAAGCTGCCGGGGCGGGGAGGAGTGAGACCAGGGCACGAACTGAGTGGGGCAGGGGCCAGGACCCAGCGGAGCTATGCAGCTCTAAGGGGGCTGGCTGTGGCAGCTTTATGTCCCCTACCAGCCCTGATGCTGCTGGTGGTCCACTGTCTGGTGGGGAGGAGAGGGTTGGGGGTGCTTAGGCAGGCTGGCACGCAGCCTACTCTTCCTAGAGAGGCCAGGCCAGAGGAGGTGGAGGGTGGGACAGTAATCTCCTCCAGTGTACAACCATGCTGGGCAAAGGTGAGGTCTCAGGGGTTCTCAGAGAGGCAGGGCTGGCTCTCAGGGAAGCCCAGTTGACAACCAGTGCCCTGAGCCTCCGGGTCACATGTGTGCTCACCCAGAAATGCTCCAGAACTTGGACTTCTGGCTCCTTCCTCTCTGTCCCCAGCATGTGTTGGACTTCATACAACTGCAGGCAGCCGTTCACCAAACCCGTGTTCTATGGGCCTTGGCATGTTCAAGGCTTGGCGGTAGGCCCCAGGTGATGCAGAGTACAAAGGCAGAAATCACGAGGCCATCCCACCCCCACCCCCACCCCTGGCCTCCCCCACCCAGAACTTATGGTCACTTGGTGCATTTGTTCTTTCACCAGCAAAACTCCTCCAGGCCTCTTAGGTGCTGGCCCTGTGCTGGGCGCTGGGGCTGTTGGTCTTGTTCATGAATGATTACAAGATGCTTCTAGTCCCGCCCTGGGGAAATCAGGGGAACTTCATGGAGAAGGTCAGAGAATGAGCAGGACTTCACCATCCAGTCGTGAACTTACAAAAATATTTCACTGTGGTTAGACCATTTGTTCCAGGCTGAGCTACAACAGTGTGTAAAATACGTCTGTTCTTTATGAAGTCACAACACAGTGGGGGAGAAAAGGCAACGTGCTCAAGGCAAAAACAGAAGTCTGTGCAAGAACAGAGGTGGTGTGGTCCAGACAGCAAACCACTCTGAGGTGAGGGAATGCTTGCAGAGGACTTCCTGTCTGAGTGGGGTTCAAAGGGCAAGTAGAAATGGGACACAGTTGGATGGTGGAGGAAGAGCATGTCAGAGGCCAGTATGCATAGGGCCACACAGAGCCACTAGACAGTCTGATGAGGGGGCGAGGAGAAGGCATCATGAGCTCCGCCAAGGGGCTTTGTAGCCCTGTGGCCCTCTCCACGCACCCATCCTAGGAGGGAGGGCAAGTGAAGCCCCTGCCCCCGTGAAATCTTCCTCACCACCCCACAACTTCAGGCCTCTCCCCAACTCTGTTTTCTTTCACTCTGTTTTGTTTTGCCATTCATCACATGCCCTTCTGGGTTTGTTATTTATTTATTTATTTTTTGGAGGCGGAGTCTTGCTGTGTCGCTCAGGCTGGAGTGCAGTGGCTCAATCTCGGCTCGCTGCAACCTCTGCCTCCCCAGCTCAAGCAATTCCTGTGCCTCAGCCTCCTGAGTAACTGGGATTACAGGCACGTGCCACCTTGCCTGGCTAATTTTTGTATTTTTAGTAGAGACAGGGTTTTATCATGTTGCCCAGCTGGTCTCGAACTCCTGACCTCAGGTGATCCGTCCGCCTCAGCCTTCCAAAGTGCTAGGATTACAGGGGTGAGCCACTGTGCCTGGCGCCCTTCTGGTTTTTTCTTTGTTTGTTTGTTTGTTTTTTCTTTCTTCTTTTTTTTTTTTTTTTTTTTTTTTTTTTTTTTTTTGAGATGGAGTCTTGCTTTTTTGCCCAGGCTGGAGTGCAGTGGCGTGATCTGGGCTCACTGCAAGCTCTGCCTCCCGGGTTCACACCATTCTCCTGCCTCAGTCTCCTGAGTAGCTGGGGCTACAGGCACCCGCCACCTGTGCCCGGCTAATGTTTTGTATTTTTAATAGAGACGGGGTTTCACCGTAGTCTCGATCTCCTGACCTCCTGATCCACCCGCCTCCACCTCCCAAAGTGCTGGGATTACAGGTGTGAGCCACTGCGCCCGGCCAGTCCCTCTGGTTTTGTTCCCTCAGTTTGAGTACATGGATCCTGCCAGCCCGCCTCTATCAACGCAACACCCAGGCAGAGGTGCATCAGGAGTCAGGGCCCCCGGCTCACAAGCAGCACAATGGTACACAAGTTGTTGTGGCTCTCCAAGCCTCAGTTTTTCATCTGTAAAATGGGTATAGCCCTGTGGGTGCGGTGGCTCATGACTGTAACCCCAGAAGTTTCAGAGTTCAACACAGGTGGATCACTCGAGCCCCCGAGTTCAAGAACAGCCTGGGCAACATAGGGAGACCCTGTCTTTACCAAAAAAAAATACAGTAATTAGCCAGGTGTGATGGAGAGTGCCTGTAGTCCAAGCTACTCAGGAGGCTGAGGTGGGAGGATCCCTTGAGTCCGGGAGTTCGAGGCTGCAGTGTGCTATGATCGTTCCGCTGTATTCTAGCCTGGGCAATTCAGTGAGAAAAATGGATATAGTCCCTACTTGGTAGGGTTGTTGGGAGGATTCAAGGAAATCATCTCTGTAAAATGCCCAGTACAAGGTCAGGCACACAGCAAATATTCCATACGTGTTCGTCTCTGTGTCCTTGCCTCCCAAGCGAGAATCATCTCCTTCACTCTGGTACTGCTTAGTGATTAAGTGCACAGACTCTGGAGCCAGACTGCCTGATTCCAAGCCCTTCTGCTACCTACTAGCTTTGTGACCTTGGGCAAATCACTTGCCCTCTCTGTGCCTGTTTTCCTGTTTGTAAAATGGAGACTATAAGACTAGTATGTACCCGCCCCCCACAAGATCGTTATGAGAATTAAATTAATATATGCCAGGGGCTTAGAGCAGCGTCTGCGTGGGCAGCCACATTCTGGGCGCCAGCCGTTACTACTCCCTGCATCACTGCAGTGTCTGGCAACATGTCTGGTACCTGCTCGAGGCTCAATATTCATTTTTGAATGAATTAATGAGGAGATAAGACAACCCCACGATGCAAAGGCAGGCCATGTTGGACGCCAGTGAGCCCCCATATGTGAGAAGCTAAATCACCGCAGCAGATTAAGAGCCTCCCCCAAATAAAACCCGGATAATCCCCACACCAAGAGTTAATCCACACTGTCTGGGGCCACTCCAGGTTACCACCCTGTTTCCCCTCATCTCATCCCACACTCTCACCCACCTCTTTGCTTAATCAAAAGCAGGGAGGAGGAGCAGGTGCGGCAGTGGCAGAGGGGTGCACCCTGGGCATCGTGGCGAGACCAGCATCAGGGGAAAGAGGGCAGAGCTGGGTACCCCAGTTGCCTCAGGGATCGGAGGAGTTGGAGTGGAGCCAGCCAGGCAAAGAGCCTCGGTCTCAGGAGAGCAGGAGACTCCTTGGATGGGGCAGACCAAGGACCAGTGACCACAAGCAGCAGGCAGGGCCACTGGAGGCCTTCTGAATTCCGCCAGGCCCGGCAGGGTGAGGCTCTGGCCAGTCTCCCAACCCCACCCTCCTTGACCTTGACCTGGAAGCCGGGGGGGGGGGGGGGGGGGGGGGGGGGGGGGGGGGGGGGCGGCAGCCCAGATCCTGGCCACTGCTGCCCTCTCGTGGCCACTCCTCGGAGGTGCAATGGCGCCCCTGCTGTTTCCTGAGAGTTTACAGAACTAAATGTCCCCAGAGCTGCCCCAGGGGGGCTCCTTCTTCGAGGCTCCTGGAGGAGATACTCCTCCCCAGGCCTCCTCTGCCTAGCTTCGACCTCCCTATGGGAATAATGTGCTGCCCCCAAGCCCCTCCTGCCTGTGCTCCCACTGGTTTCTCTACAGCTGCACCTTCCTGCCAAGGCCTAACTTCTGCCTAACTGAAGTTTCGGGTTCTGACCCATCCTCTGGACTGGTCCCCACTTTCCCATCAATGCTCTCAAAGCTCTCCAAGAGCTCCTTTGTGAGATCATGTGCTGCATTGCAATTCTCTGTCAATGGTTCTCTCTCCTCCAGAGGACTGGGCTCCTTCAGCCTTAGACCTAGGCTGGGACTGGGCTGTTCAATTTCAAGGGAGTGATGTGAACAATGGGAGTAAGAATCAGGAGAGACAGAACCCCTTTATGTATTTATTTATCAAAACATTGGCAAACCTGACCTCATTCACCAACACACACACACAACCAGGACACGCGTGCCAGGCCTTATGAAAGGCTATCAAGTACTTTGAAGGACAGGAAGGAATGAACACACCCAGGTGGACGTTTAGTTTCATTTGCAGGGGTTCAGGGATGGCTCTTGTCCCACAACTGGGGAAGGGAGAGGGCAGAGCAAGGCAATAAATAGAACCCTGGGCCCAGCCTGCTTTGGTACATTGTGGGTGCATGTGGCCTTGGCAGCATCTGCTCCTGGCCATTGACCATCAGCAGGAGTCAGGAGGGCGGGGCCCAGGCAGTTGGTGCAGGCAGGCCAGATGTGCTGCCAAAGGTTCCTCCAAATAGCCCTGGAGCCCTGCAGGGCACGAGGTAAGAAGGGGCCAGATGCAGCAAACCCTAGCTGTCCATGTCTGAGGGCATAGTCTTTTTCCTCGTCCGAACCTTCAGGGAGCGCGAGGTGCCCTGGGGAGAGAGGAGGCACACATGAGGGTGTGGGGAGCACCAGCCAGCAGAGCCCTCCTCCCTCCTGTCGTCCTCCCACACTGACCTCCCGCACTGGTGGCTTCCTCTTGACCACACGCAGGCTCTGGCTACGGATTAGGGGCTTCTCTCGGGGCCGGGCTGGCGCCCGGGGGACTGCCTCAGTATCCGACCAACACTCATCCTCGGTGTCGCTGTCCTGTAGGCCCCCAGCCCGGTACCCTGTGTGGAGGAGGTGAAGCTGAAAGCCTGTGGCCAGGCCAGCCCTTCCTCAAGCCTTGGGAGAAGCCATGGTGCGAGTGAAGGAAGCCATCCCTCCTGGCTTGGCTCTGGGTCCCTCTGCCCACTCACCAATGGGTGGCCTCCGGTGGGACACCTGGTCCTCCAGGTAGAGAGGGTCCTGGTAGGCAGGGGCAGGCACGTCAGGGATGGAGCGCAGGTCCTGCATGGAGAAGCTCCGCAGCCTGCCGGCCAGCGCCCCCTGACTCTGTAAGGGGGAAGAGGCTTCAGCGGGGAGACTGCCCAGGGAAATCGGCCAACCAGCTCATCACTGGGGCTGAGACGCAGAAGTGAAAACTGCTTAGCAAGCTTCTGGCCCCGCGCCAATGTGGCACCAACAGGAAACCAAAGTCAGAGAGCAGGAGCCGCTGCTCACACTCAGTGCCAGAGCCAGGAAGGAAGGTTTGACTCCAGTTCCACGCTTCTGCCAATATCCCCTGTCACCTTCTCACCCCTGCTCCCCAGCTGCCATCTCTGGGCTCCCTGGCAGAGGAGCTGAATGAGCCCAAAGCGCCTTAGCGGTGGGATGGGGGCTGCTGGAGGGCTGGGGGCCTGGAGCACCTTGGTGGCAGCTTGCACAGCAGCCGAGGCGGCAATGTTGAGGCCCCGCTTCCCGAAGGTGAGCACGGTCTCATAGCTGCGCTCCTTGGCCTGCACGATGTACGCATCGATCTCCTGTGGACCCGATGGGGAGGAGAGCTCAGGTGGACAGCCAGAGTCCCTCTTCCTCTGCAGATTCTGAGAAGCCACTGATTGTGGCACCACCCAGCCCAGCCCAGCCCCACCTGGTGCCCAGAGCCACAAATCTGGGCCACAAACACACACCAAGAGCAGGGCCGCCACCCATTCACACCTCAGTGACAGGCCATGCTCCAGCTGCTGCCACCACTACCCCCAAACCAACTTCCATCCTCAAAGGTCATTCATATGCACCCCACCTGATTATCCCAGAAGATGAGGTAGGCTGGGCCCTGTCAAGGTCCTGCACCTCAACAGCAGCAGGACTGGGATAGAACCCTGGTATCCCCAGCATCCTAAATCCCAGGTTCAGGGCTCTTTCCCTCACACCCACCCCTAAGCCTCCCTTCCCGCCTCCCCCTGGGGTACCTTCTCATGGCGGGACAGGGACGGGTGGACAAACTTGCGGTAAAGCAGGCTGGCGCCTTTGGTGTAGGGTGAGAGCAGCCACAGCACAAAGGCCATCTTGATCTCATAGTAGAAAGGGAACCTGTCACAGCGCAGGGGGCAGGGTGAGCCAAGGAGCAGGGCTGGGGGGGGCCACCCCGACCCATGGTTTGCGGACCCTGTGTCCATACCAGGAGATAAAAACGTCTGTAACGATCTCTGCTGCCATGAAGAGTGCAAAAACAATCCAGTACATCATCCACCGCACCTGTGGGGTGAGAGCGGCAGAGGTCAGCATGGGGCTGGCAGCACCAACTCCCAACCCGGGCCAGTCTAGCCCAGAGATTCCAGGGAGCCTGTCCGGCTGCATAGCTGCTTTCCCCCACGCATGGCTGGACAGGAGCTCTGAGAAATTGCTGCTCATTCCTATGCCCACCTCCAACAAGCTTCACCCACGAGGTCTTCCACAGGCACCCCAATGGCTTGCCCTCTGTCTACACCCTCTTGAACAGGGCCCATTCTCTCTCCCTCCCCAGTCCACTCAGGATGTGCCACATGACCTTGCCCCTGGAGGAGGGAGAAGCCAGCTCAGACCCTCCCCACCTCACCGAGTCCTACTAGACACACCCAAACCCCCACGCTCACATATTCACGAATGTTCTTGGTCTTCACAGCCTTATAGGAAGCATAAGCTGGACACAGCATCCCAAACACCAGCCTGGAAGAGCACCCATGGGGAGTGTGAGGGGCACTACGCCCCAGTCCCACCTTGCCAGGTGGCCATTTCCCCCTACTGGGGTGCAAGGTGGCAGTACCCGCCCTGTTTTTCTCGCTTGGCTTGTACAACCTGTGCCTGAGTCAGAGCCCTGGAGGCCACCTCCCCACCCTGCTGTTTACAAACATCCAAGCCTGCCCAGGCCTGCACCGGTGGCCCATGGGTGTGTGATGGAGCAAGAGGACAGCCACTCCACGAAGTAGGTGAGAACACCATACTGTCCCCTCCCATGGGCATGCAATCAGGCCCAGGGTCACCAGACCTGGCACTGCCGGGCTGCAGACGGTGCTATGGGAGCCAGGTGTTGGCGTACTCAAAGGTGAGGAGCAGGATGGTAAGTCATGTGACTGCTCAGATGGCAAGCAGGCACCTGGATTCTCCGCCCACAACGTGCCATATCACCTAGTGTTTGCCAAGGGGCAGCAAAGTAGGCCTGTGGCCCTCGGCCCCAGGCATCTGTTTGCAGTGTGTGTGGCCTGTGGCAGGGGTCGTCCTCAGCCAACGAGGCTTGGTGGGGCGGGGAGTGGGCGGTACCCCAGACACCGCGTGCAAGCCCACAGGTCCGTTAACCCTGGTATGGAGTGCTGGAGGGTGGAGCTCAGAAAGTTCCCCCTCCCATAGACTTCCACAGCTTCCACCACAGGGGCGGGACGGCACCCCGGGGTAGAGGAGGTCTGAGGGCGGCCATACTCACACCACCAGGCGACAGATCATCCAGGACACCATCTTGCCGGCCTTGGGGACGTGGGGAGAACCCCAGGAAGCCGCTCAGAAGGACGTTCACTCAAGGGCTGGAACGGGGGGGGATCAGGGCAGTTGCGGGAAGCAGAGGGGCGATCCGGCTGTCCCTTGGCGGAGGCAGAGCCCGCCGCCCACGGCCTCCGACTGTGCAGTTCAGGGGACCTGGAGAATGGGGAGACCCGAGGCAAAGCGGCCCCGGCGGGGAGGAAGCCGACTTGGGAGCGGGCGCGCCCCTCGGCCGGGATAGTTACAGCTCCCACCCGCCCTTCCTGCCGCGGAGAACCCGGCGCTTGGCCCTTGCTGTTGGTCCCGCGCTGGAGCGGGTCGCCACGGTTCCAGCGCGCCGGGCCACCAGCACCGGCCTGCAGGGCGGAGTTTGCAACTCACTTGAAAGTTGCACGGAACCGAGTGCTGCCCAACCCCAGGGCTCCGGCTCGCCACGCAGGCGCAGTGTGGCCGCGGAGGGGGCGGGGCGAGGTCAGGGAGTCGAGAGGCCGGGCCCTTAAAGGGGCGATGTGCCGCGGGACTCGCGCGTGGGTCCCACAGTGGAGTCACCTTCCCAATCGGAAAGATTAGAGCGTGGGAAGCTGTAACGAAAAAGCAGGGGGCGTGTGGGGGTCGGCACACAAAGAAAATCTGGACTCCAGAGTTTTCGCGACCCTTAACTGGCTTTTCCTGGTGTCTTTCCCTCTCGCCTCATTTTCCCCTCTGTGAAATGGGTAAAGGCATGAGATGCAGTTGGTGGGGTAGAAGGGAGGATCTCTGCAGGCTCAGGCAGGAAACTTGGCTGAGCGCCCCCAAGTCCGGGTCTCACACCAGTAGGTCCAGGAGAGAAAGGGGGGAGGCGTGGGGGGAGAGGGAACCTGAGGGACTCTTCGCCTCCGCAGGTTTCAGGGTTTCCCTTCCCTCTGGGATGCCTTTCCAGAGCCCTGACTCCGGGGCAGGCTGACCGCGATGATTTGAGGCATTCTGGGTAGGGCTCCCAGCTCCCACACTCCTTCTTCAGCAGAAGTTTGAAATTCTACCTATTCCTCTGAGCCAAATACACAAATATCACTGGGCCCTTAATAGTAGTATCAACCATTGCCATTTTGTAATGCATGTTTGCACGCAAGGTCTTAGTCTTTGCAAACATCCTTTTTACCATGTAGGAAATAGGACGCTCAGTGGTGAAAAGTAACTTTCCCGGTATCACCCGGTGGTATTTATTTCCGGCTGGTGGCTACATGCTTGGCTCGATCAGTCTTCTGAGAGATCAGCAGCTGCAGGCTGAGTGGTCCTGCAGAGGATCGTGGAACCGGAGAAGTTTCTCTGGGCGGGAGGCAGACACCAGGAAGAAGGGAGAAGGCTCTAGAAAAGAAGGCAAACGTTGCTGCTTCTACTACTTGCCCTGTGAGGTTTCATTCTTTTTGACATCTTCAGCTTACTGCCTCTGTTGTTCCCTCTGAAAATCGTGTCCCCCCACCCTGCAAAGGGTGGGAGCAAAGCTGTCTGGGCATGTGGGGGTGGAAACACAGGCAGTTACTGCTTTTTATTGGAGCCACAGTTAACGCCCATCAGCTATCATAAGGATGGAATGGGTAATCATGGGGCCAGGGAAAGGAGGCTTCTGGGGGATAAATAAACACATGGTGATTATATGGTCTTAATTATTATCATCAGTTTTATTGGTATTGCTGGGTGTGAGAGCTAGCAGTGAAACCAGCCCACAGCAGAAACTCCCCCGAGGCTCCATGTCTCCCTCTCCTCTCTTAACCACCCCCTCACATTTGCCTGCCCCCCTTACACACACACATTGGAATAACCAAAAAGGCCAAGGGAGGCCGGGCGCGGTGGCTCAAGCCTGGAATCCCAGCACTTTGGGAGGCCGAGACGGGTGGATCACGAGGTCAGGAGATCGAGACCATCCTGCCTAACACGGTGAAACCCCGTCTCTACTGAAAAATACAAAAAACTAGCCAGGCGAGGTGGCGGGCGCCTGTAGTCCCAGCTACTCTGGAGGCTGAGGCAGGAGAATGGCGTAAACCCGGGAGGCGGAGCTTGCAGTGAGCTGAGATCCGGCCACTGCACTCCAGCCTGGGCGACAGAGCGAGACTCCGTCTCAAAAAAAAAAAAAAAAAAAAAGGCCAAGGACTAGAGGAACCCCTAAGGAAGGCCCCAGCCCCTGTCCATCTTTAGGCACAGACATGGTTCTCTAGGTGAAAAGTGTCCTGGGTCTCCCTGAAGGAGGAAAGGTGTGACTGACAAGGGGAGAAGCTCAGGAGGAAAGGGACATCCATGACTCAGGAGGTCACTGCACATGTGAGCCTCAGGTCCTTTGGTGCGTGCTGCAGAACTGTCCCTTCCCCGCTGGCTGCCTTCTGGGGCCACATGCCTGACCTTAGCATCACAGGCCTCTGTCTACCCCCATTTGCTGGGAAACGTTCCCTGGGCTCACCCAAAGCCCACTCAGCTGGAATGGTCTCACGTATGAAGACTCCTGGTCCCAATGCCTGTGCTTGGGAAATCTAAGAGAAGAGATGTCAGAGGTCTGCACTGACAGCAAGGCTCAGCAGGGAGGGCAAGAGGCTGGCAGCCGAGGAGTGTCACCATCCCTGGTCTTGGCAGAGTGAGTGGACCTTGCCTCTTGCAGCCTTTGGTCCTTAGCTGTTGACACAGTCACCCAGTTCTACTGGGTTGCTAAGCAGCACTCTGGACGTGGACAAGCCCCAGGGCAAGTGACCCAGCAGGCACACACAGAAAGCTGGGCACTCAGGCCAAGGGAGGAAAGTGCCTCCCACCCATCAGAAGAGCTCCCCCCGGGGGCTGCAGCTGTCAAAGTGATATTTATCTTTCTACTGGGCAGCAGAGTGCCAGCATGTCTGGGAGACTCAACCCACTTCCCCTGGCAACCTCTCCCAAGCACAGGATAAGGGCTCGTTTCCCGTTTGGAAAAGAAGGACAGGCCTCCCCAGGATGATGGAGGAGCCTGCTAAGCTAAGAGCATGTTTGAGGAGGTGGAAAGCAGGTAAGTCACCTATTGCTGGGGGCGAGGAGGCCAGGTCAGAGGCTACAGGTAAGATATGGGGCACAAGGGCTCCGAGACTGAGGATGGGTGAGGAACCGTCACCCACAGACAGTTCTCTCCAAAGATCCACCTCCTCCTCTTGCACAAAACACCCTTCTCTGAGCCACTTCTGTTTTCATATATTCCTATAGACCAAGGCAAAACACTACACCAATGGACTTACATATACTAATGCATTTCACTCTCATGAGAAATAACCCTGTCAGGGTAGGACGCAGTGGCTCATGCCTGTAATCCCAACACTTTGGGAGGCCGAGGAGGGCAGATCATTGAGGTCAGGAGTTTAAGACCAGCCTGGCGAACATGGTGAAACCCCATCTCTACTAAAAATATGAAAATTAGCCAGGCAGGGGGCATGCTTCTGTAGTCCCAGCTACTTGGGAGGCTGAGGCAGGACAATTAATTGAACCTAGGAGGCGGAGGTTGCAGTGAGTCAAGATCACACTACTGCACTCCAGCCTAAGCTGGAAAAAACAAACAAACCCTGTCAGGTAGGTACCACGATTATACTCATTTTATAAATAAGAAAAACCGAGGCACAAATAGACTAAGTAACGTGGCTGAGTGTTACTAGCTGGTTTCACCCGGCTGGCAGAATCAAGAACTCATGAAGTGGAGTTTTAAAATCTGCTTCACAGAAGGAGAAATTGAAGCTCAGGGAAATCAGCTGACTTGCTTGAAATCTCACACCATGGGAAGGGACTGAGCCAGAATTCACACCCATGTTATCCAGGCTCCAGACCCCACTGTTTCCAGTTCTCCACTCCCTGGGCTGGCTGTGAGCTCCCTGGGCTCTCTGACTATGACCCAATCCTCTGCGCCCAGCTGCTCACAGGTGCTCGCTGAAGACAGAGAAATGAAGGGGGTTTTGTGACATGCGAGAGCTGAAAGGGGCTCTGAAGGACAAATGAAAACCTGGAGACCCAGAGAAGGGATTTGACCTGCCCAGGGTCACACAGCAAGCACCCCTGCCCAAGGATCTATCATTTGCCCCGTTTCCATCTCCTGTCCCTTGCACTATCGCCAAACCACACAAGGCCACAAAAGGATTCCGTTTACTCAAGCCCACGGGGGAAGAGGAGAAGAGGGGTCCCAGCTGCTCGACAACACCTGTTTTGCCATTCAGCTTGCTGTCCCCAAGACCCCATTACTTGCACTGACACCCTGAGCACTGACCCCACCCATCCCCCATCTGATGGTCTTAGGCTCTCTCAACTCCACTCACAGAGATGTTGAGGGACCCTGACTGCCCACAGGGCTTAGGTGTGTACAGTGGGACCAGGTCACATGAGATCTTCATGTTGGGCAGAGGCTCATGGGCTTGTTGAGCAGGAAGCCAAGGCAGGTTCCTGAGCAGGGGAGGACAGGAGGAACGTGTGTGTTAGAAAGATCAGACCGATGGCCGAGAGGGTGGCTCACATCTATAATCTCAGCACTTTGGGAGGCCGAGACGGGCGGATCACCTGAGGTCGGGAGTTCAACACCAGTCTGGCCAACATGGTGAAACTCCATCTCTACTAAAAATACAAAAATTAACTGGGCATGGTGGTAGTCCCAGCTACTCGAGAGGCTGAGGCAGGAGAATCCCTTGAACCTGGGAGGCAGAGGTTGCAGTGAGCCAAGACAGGGCCACCTTACTCCAGCCTGGGTAACAAGAGAGAAACTCTATCTCAAAAAAAAAAAAAAAAAAAAAAAAAAAAAAGGCCAGGCCAGTGGCTCATGCCTATAATCCCAGCACTTTGGCAGGCCGAGGCCGGCAGATCGCCTGAGGTCAGGAGTTCGAGACCAACCTGACCAACATGGAGAAACCCCATCTCTACTAAAAATACAAAAAAAGTAGCTGGGTATGGTGGTGCATTCCTGTAACCCCAGCTACTTGGGAGGCTGAGGCAGGAGAATCGCTTGAACCTGGGAAGCAGAGGTTGTGGTGAGCCGAGATCGCGCCATTGCACTCCAGCCTGGGCAACAAGAGCGAAACTCAACTAAAAAAAAAAAAAAAATTCAGACTGAGAAGCGGGTTGGCGGGGGCTGGCAAGTGACCCAAGACAATGGGTGACGAGGAGGGTTTGGACAAAGCTTTGAGCTGGGAAAGAGCAAAACAAAAAGCGCCCAAACCTTTGGGACAAAGAATGGAGAGGACTTGGTGGCTTATGAAATATGGGAGAAGAGAAATCCAGATGTCACCTAGGACTCCCAGGTCTCATCTGGGTGGATGTGGTGGCAATGACAGACATTTGCCCAGTGGAGGAACAGGGATCGGGATAAAAGAAGAGGGACTGCTGAGATCATCCTCAGCCCCGCTGGTTGGAGTTGGCCTGACAGCAGGACAGACTCAAGTCTTCGTGGGTGCCCGGACTGTAATCTCCAGGAAGGAACACTAGCTGTGAGTCAGCCCCAGGTGCTGGAGACTCATCACGCCAGCACCAGAGTGTCATCCCTGGGAACTCCTGACCCCAGCCCCAGCTGACCTTGGGGATGCCCACGTCTCAGAAAGAAGGGAGCCAGGAGGAAGAAGGTCTGGAAGCCATTGCCAGGCTCCCCGTGGGTGGCAGGGCAGGCAGGGCCAGGCTCCGTTTTCAATGAAACATTTTGATGACACCCGAGAGCCGGTTATGGGGAGGGAGCTTTTTATTTGAAGCAAGTGAATCATAGCATTGCCCCCCAGTACCCTGGTATCCTGCCACAAGGAGCATCACACCATTTGGGCACAGGGCAGGGCCACCCCAGCCCACTCCCTCTCCACTAGCTTGGCATCTCAGCAGACAGCAGAGGGCAGCAGAAGCTAGGCTCGTGGGGCCCCTCCCACCAGTCCCCACCCTGTCCACTGAAAGGCAGTGTTCCTGGGGGCCTCTGTGGACTGGGGGGGCCAGGGCTACAACATGCCCTCAGGCCAAGCTCCACTGTGGGCACCCTTGCAGGTAGCTCAGCCAGCTCTTGTAGCTCGGCCAGCTCTCTAATCCACCCAAGAAGCCTGCCCAGCTCGGGGGCCACATCCCAAAGACAGGGTGAACCAGGGGACAGTCCAAGCCTGAGAAAGCAACAGCCACAGGAAGGAAGGCAGAAAGGCTTTCAGTTGAGGGGGGGGGGTCTTCCATCCATGGGTGAGCTGGGATTCAGGGCCATGAAGGAAATGAGAAGGAGAACAGAGACAGACACCCCTGGCAGCTCCCCGGGGCCGCTTTTGCTGCTGTTGTTATTGCTTCGGGCAGAGGGGCTTTGCCCCCAGGAGGCCAAGCAGGCCCTCAGAAGCTGGCACCACCATTCTCATCCTTATCAGTTCCGGGGGGGGCACGCTGGGGGTGAGCAAAGGGGGCCCCCTCCAAGCAGAGAGGCAAGGTAACAGGAGAGCCTGGTAGGCAGTGCTGAATCTGCTTGTATGCACACGTGTCCTGACATGTTTACAGACAGACACCGAGTGCAGACCGGGCGTGTGAGTGTGTAACTGAGTGTGTCTGTCCGCGTCCATGTGAGCATGCAGACAGGTTGGGGCAGGGGTGAGTGCCCCTGGGGAAGCATGACAGATATGGCTGTGGGCTACAGTGGGGAGCAAGAGCAGGTAAACAATGCCTGGAGCACCAACAGGAAAGACCACAGGGGTAGGAGGAGAAGCACAAGGACAGGAGGATGCGGCCCCCTCGCTCCCAGCACCCTGCACCACTCATATGCATAAGACAGGGCGCAGAATGTGGGGAAGGCTGCAGAGGAGGGGGGGCTATGGTTGGGGTCACAGGAACTGGGCGCTAGGTGTCCCAGGGGTGCCTGGTGTTCATGCTGATTGCAGTGATGATGCATGTACTCCTGGGCCAGTCCATGGGGTGTGCCTGCACACTGGGCATGTGCAGATGCAAGGGCATGGATGTAGGCTGGCCTCGCGTCTTCACACGGGCACACGTGGTGCTCACAGAGGCCCCCACCCATCCTCCAGTGGCCACCCTGAGGAGCCCAGAGGCCTCGGCACCCCCCTAGGCACTGAGATCCACCACAATGTGTCTATAAACCAGCGTCTGTCCCTTGAAACTGGGGGCCAGGAGTAGCTGGGCATCCCCAGCAGGCATGTAGCAAAAGGCCCGAGGAGCCTGCACAGCCAGCTCCTGGAACCGTACAAACTTCTGTCGTCCTTCATCCCACTGGTAGATCTGGGTGAAGGAGAAATCGCTGCCCAGCGCCAGGTAGCGGCGGCCACCCACAAGGAAGGGCTGCAGGGCCAGTGAGCCCCGGGAGGGCAGGGCCTGCACCTCCGAGAAGCGGGAACCCTCCCAGCGCAGGATCTTGGAGTCACCGATGTAACGGCTGAGGCACAGGTAACTGTCGCGGCCGGCACGAAAGTGTTTCACAGCTTGGGCATCAGGTACCTGAGTCACCTCACCCTGGGCCACAAACTGCTTCTGGGTGCGACTCCACTGATAGATGACCGGTGCCTGGGAGCTGCTGGACACAATCAGCCGTGGCTTGCCCTCGCCATCCACAAACTCCAGGTCGGTGTCACGGTGCCAGGGGTGCAGCGCCTGGTGGGAGTAGAAGCCATTCTGGTGCCAGCGGTAGAGGCTGGTGGCGCCTGCCTTGGAGCTGTCGGCCACGGCAAAGTACCAGTCGCCGTCGATACGGAAGGCTTCTAGGTCATTAGGCTTGCGCACACGCTGTGGGTCGATGTCCTGCAGCTTTGTGAAGCGCGTGGTGTTGGGATCCCAGTGGTAAATGTAAGAGCCGCCAAACAGCTGGGCCACGACCACATACAGCTGGCTGTCCACCACCATCGGCTTGCAGTGCACTGCAGAGGGGGCTGTGCCAGGACAGGGGCAGGCAGCATCAGGCAGGCTGGCAGCTCCCACTCCATCCCACCCCCTTGGAGAAGGCCAGTCCCTTCCAACCTTGGGCCAGGACTAAGACTCTGCGCTATACCATTCCACCCACACTGAAGTTCATCCACTGAGCGCTCAATGCTTTCCAGTTGTTTCACAGCTAATAACCAGTTTTAGTATCACCCTTGTTCTGCCTATACCCCTAGGGTTCAAATATAAGCTGATACAGCACAAAATAGGTGTCCCTTGATAGTGACTCGTTGCTTAACCGTAATGTCAGTTATTGAATTTGTATTGTGTGCAGTCACTGTGCTGAATGTAAGCACATGTTAACGTCGATGAGGAATTCATCACTCTGGAAAGGACCCTGTGATTTTGTCCGTTTCACACAGAAAGAAACTGAGGCTCAGATAGAGCAAGTGACTTGCCCAAAGCTACCACACTGGCAGTGGCCAGGCAGGGAAGGGAGGAAGAATTTGAGTGGATCCACAGAGGGGAGAGGAATCTTAAGTATACCCAAGACACCTTGCTGTTTGCATCACAGCGCATGAGAACACATCCTCCCAAGAGTTCTCACTTTTGAAAGGGCTTTTATGTACAAGAATGCATGCCCATGGGCACCTGTACTCACAATCAGCTTCATCGGAGCCCTTCTCAGGCACCAGGCACATCAAACCACACACTGCTCACCTGTCCTGGGGTCTTCGGCTGCTGCCCAGCATCTCCACTTTGACATCCCCAATTCACCCCTCTTTCCTTCTCACTACAACCCCACCTTTCCCCCAAGAGAAATTTGTGTAGAGCCTCAGGCTCTGGCAGTCACTGCCTAAATCCCTTCTTTGGAGCTTGGTCTGCCCTGCCCAGATGCTAATGATCCCCATGCCACACCCCAGCTCCTAATCCTCCCTCAGACTCTCCTAGCCCACACACCCACACAAGCACCTCAAACTCAGTCACGACTCACAACTCACAATTGAGCTCCATACCGATCACTGAGCCTGCCGTCCTCCTCCTCTGTTCTTGATTTCAGCTGTGGCTCCACTAGTCTCCCAATCCAGAAACCTGGCAGTCATCCCTAACACCCTTCTCTCCTCCACTCACCCTTCCCTGATCAGTCCTCAAGTCCCGACAGCCTTCCCTTCTACTTTCTAATAGTGTGTATGTAGATTGGTGTTAGTTCCTCCTTAAATGTTTGATAGCGTTCACCAGGGGAGCTCTCTGGGCCAGGAGGTTTTTTTAGGGGAAGGTGTTTTGTTTTTGTTTTTTTCTTTAATACTGACTTCAAGTTCCTTAATGGAGACAGGGCAATGTAAGTTTTCTATTTTATCTGGTGTCAGTTTAACCCTCCTTTCTAAATATCTCCCTCCATCCCCACTGCTACTGTCTTGTATCCAGGCTCCAGCACCCCTCTAGCAGACAGGCACATATCCCCCTGCTGTTCTGCCCTCATGTCTGGCCCCACACCTAGCCTTTTTCCATGCAAGAAGCTTTCTAAAATGCAGACTGGATCACACATTCTGCCTAAACCCTGTCAATGAGCTGGTACGCATGAATATCTGGTTGCCACTCCCCACCTTGAACCTTATCCCTTGTCATACAAGCTGCTTATGATTTGCACACATACACACAGTCACATACTAAGTTATTGCACACCTCCTTGACTTTGTTCATGCTGTTCCCTCTGCCAAAACACTCTTTCCACTTTTTTTGCTCCTAGCTAAGTCTCCTTCAGCTTTCAAGACTCAGTTCAAACTCAGTAGATCCAAAACTGCTCAATAGTCACTCCTGTCTCCTCCTCATTTCCCAGTCCATCTAATTATGTAAGCCAGAAACCTGGGGATCACCTCTGAGTCCTCCCTTTCCTCTCTCCTTCAAGACTCAGCTTAGGTATTCCCCCTCCACCAGGAAGCCTTCCCTGATTGCCCAGGGTAGGCTTGTCCTTTGTGCTGCTAGAGCATCGTGTTCATATCTCCCTCTTAACACCTGCCTATCATATGGATGTTATCTGTGTATATATTGGCCTCCTCCCAAAGACTGGAAAGTTCTTGTGGGCAGAGGGTATGTCTCATCTATTCCTCTACCTACAGGAACTCAATGGGGTTGAATGACGGAGTCCACTCCCCCCTCCCCCTGGCAAGGGCCAGCAGAACCAGGTACCTGGGATTCTGTCATAGTCTCGAAGCTGCCGCTCGACATAGTCCCACTTCAGGATGGTGCAGGCACTGACACCTGGCTGGGCCAGAGCCAAATAGAGGTCACTGGAGTAGAGAAAGGGCTCAGCTGACACTGCTGGGAAGGACAGGGTCTGGTACAGCACGAAATCTGCAAGATGAGAGGTGTGTTACTGAAGACCAGAGGGAGAAGGGAAGGGCTGCTTGGGTGACGGTGGTTGCTTTACTGCTGCCACTGGGTGTCGTGGGGCAGGGTGGGGGGGGTTTCACACCTGTAAAGCTGCCTTGGGGTAGATGTGGACTGACACCCAAGGCAGGGGCACCTCCTACCCGTAGTGATGCAGTCGAACTCCCGCAGCGGCAGGTCCTGCACCTTGTGCTCCTGGAAGCGGGGAGGGCTGGCGCAGTAGATGGGCGCCACCGTGGTGTTGGTGTGTGCCAGCCACTCCACCAACCACTTCACCTTGCAGTCGCAGTTGAGTGAGTTGCCCCGCAGGTCCCTACATCATGAGGGCAGAGGGGGAAGGCACAGAGAGAGACAGGCTCTCAGGGCTCTGCCCACCCAGGCCCTCCAGGTTTTCAGAAATAGAGCTGGTCAAGGCTGCTGCGAGTCTTTCACATGCATCTTCGTATTGATTAGAGAAAAGTTTTCCTCTGGCTGGATGCAGCCCCATAGACACAGGCTTGGCCAGCAGAATATGGAGTCAGTTTCAGCCCTTGTTGACCTTTTTGGCCAGGTTGGCTTTTGCAGTATGCAACCTGAACAGCAGTACGTTGCATCCCTGCTCCTCTAAGCTTCCCACATTCCAAGGCTTTTATTTTCTTATAAATAATGATAAATGAGTGTGGCTATGCTATATACTACTATATGCTATATACTACTTACTCAAAACTTTCAAACTCTCCTCCCCCTGATTGGACTTTAATGTGGAGTCCAATCAAATATAAATTTAAAAAGCACAGGCTGGGCGTGGTGGCTCACACCTGTAATCCCAGCACTTTGGGAGGCTGAGGTGGGTGGATCGCAAGGTCAAGAGTTTGAGACCAACCTGGCCAACATGGTGAAATCCCATCTCTACTAAAAATACAAAAATTACTCAGGTGTGGTGGCACACACCTGTGGTCCCAGCTACTTGGGAGGCTGAGGCAGGAGAATTGCTTGAACCCGGGAGGCAGAGATTGCAGTGAGCGGAGATCACCCCATTGCACTCCAGCCTGGGCAACAGAGCAAGACTCTGTCTCAAAAAAAAAAAAAAAAAAAAAAAAAAGCACATGTTGGCCGGGCACAGTGGCTCACGCCTGTAATCCCAGCACTTTGGGAGGCAGAGGCGAGCGGGTCACCTGAGGTCGAGAGTTCAAGACTAGCCTGACCAACATGGAGACACTCCGTCTCTATTAAAAATACAAGTATTAGCCGGGTGTGGTGGTGTATGCCTGTAATCCTAGCTACTCGGGAAGCTGAAGCAGAATTACTTGAACCCGAGAGACAGAGGTTGCCGTGACCTGAGATGGCACTACTGCACTCCAGCCTGGGTGACAGAGCAAGACTCTGTCTAAAAAAAAATAAATTTTTTTTAAAAAGTGCATTTTTTTGTTTTTTGTTTTTGTTTTAATTTTTTGAGACTGAGTTTTGCTTTTGTTGCCCAGGCTGGAGTGCAATGGCACGATCTTGACTTACTGCAACATCTGCCTCCCAGGTTCAAGTGATTCTCCTGCCTCAACCTTCCAAGTAGCCCAGATTACAGGCACCTGCCACCACACCCAGATAATTATTGTATTTTTAGTACAGATGGGGTTTCACCATGTTGGCCAGGCTGGTCTGAAACTCCTGACCTCAGGTGATTCGCCCTCCTTGGCCTCCCAAAGTGCTGGGATTACAAGCATGAGCCACCATACCCAGCCTTGAAAAGCACATTTTTGGCCGGGCATGGTGGCTCACTGCCTGTAATCCCAGCACTTCGAGAGGCCGAGGTTGGCAGATCACAAGGTTAGGAGTTTGAGACCAGCCTGGCCAACATGGTGAAACCCCGTCTCTACTAAAAATACAAAAAATTACCCAGGTGTGGTGGCGGGCGCCTGTAGTCCCAGCTACTCAGAAGGCTGAGGGTGAATCACTTGAACCCAAGAGGTGCAGGTTGCAGTGAGCCAAGATTGTGCCACTGTACTCCAGCCTGGGTGACAGAGTGAGACTCCATCTAAAAAAAAAATACCGGCTGGGCGCGGTGGCTCACGCCTGTAATCCCAGCACTTTGGGAGGCCGAGGCTGGCGGATCACGAGGTCAGGAGATCGAGACCACAGGGAAACCCCGTCTCTACTAAAAATAAAAAAAATTAGCCGGGCGCGGTGGCGGGCACCTGTAGTCCCAGCTACTCGGGAGGCTGAGGCAGGAGAATGGCGTGAACCCGGGAGGCGGAGCTTGCAGTGAGCCGAGATCGCACCACTGCACTCCAGCCTGGGCGACAGAGCTAGACTCCATCTCAAAAAAAAAAAAAAAAAAAAAAAAAAAACAAAAAAAACACCATAAAACAAAACTAACAAACAAAAAAACATACACACATGGTGTCTCAGGCGCACTTTGAGGAAAAATCCAATTTGTAAGGCTACCATCTATATCTAACTCCACCTCCTCACCTTCTCGGGGGCCCCCGGACCCAAGCCCTCCCAGCTTTTCAAGACCTTACGACCATCCCAGTTCTGACTCCCACATCACTCCCTCCAGGGATGCACCCTCTGTGGCACTGTTGGAAGAGGTAGGACTTGGGCCTTACAAGTCATTCAGGATGTCCAGGGGCCGAAAGATGTCTCTGGGCAGTGTCTGCAGGTTATTGTTGGCCAGCGAGCTGCAAGAGAGACCCCCAGGTCATCTGAAGATCATGACCAAGGCCAAAGGCCACAGGAGAGGTGGGGCTTTGGTACAATGTGGATATGTGTGACGTACTCACAGGTGAGTCAAGGACTTAAGTCCTCGGAAGGTGAACTTGGATAGTGTCCAGATGTCATTGTTCTCAATGAAGCTGGGGAAAGCGGGAACTTGCCTCAGTGGTCACACAGGATGCCAGACCCCCAGCAGCACTCACCCTATGCCCCAGCCTAGATTTCAGCCCATGTCCCCAAGACAGGTTTCCAAATGGAGTCTGGCATCATCAAGCCATAGGGATAGGACATCAGGTAGGGTAGAGGCAAAACGAATGAAACGACCTTCTGCTCGGGTCCTGCCATCATGGGATGCAAGGGCTCTCACCTCCCATCACCTCCCCCTCCCATGGCATTCTCATCCAATCCCTACCCAGTCCCTCCGCCTCCCAGGCCTGGGGTCCCCCTCCCTTGTTCTTTCCCATTGCCCCTTTCCCTCCCACACACAGATACTGCAGGTGCGACAGTCCTGTGAAGGCATTGTCTCCAATCAGTGTAAACTTGTTGGAGTTGAGTAACCTGCAGAGACAAAGGTGGAATTAGAGCTTCCAAGGGTGTGCCTGCTGCCCCAACCCCCAACCCACTGCCTCAGCCCTGGGCTTCCCCAAGACCTGGCTGCCCATAGGGAATCCCTGGGCCACCTGGGCAACAAGGCCAGGCAGGAGCCTGTTCTGGCCCCAGAAGCTCCCAGGGTCCCTGTTGGCTCCTAAACATGGGCGGAGGCAGAGTTCTCTTGTCAAGCCAGCTCCTGGCCCTCCCCAGTGGCATCTCCTCTCCCTCTCCCCCACCCTCATTCTGTCCTACTCCAGCCCATCATGGACAACTGTCCCTCATGGACGGCATCTTGTAGAGTTGGAGACACTCCTGCCATCCCTTTCTTTCAGCCCCCAGCTCTTTCTGGGATCCGTGATTCCTGGGGTCACCTGTCTCTAAGATGGTCCCACAGTACCCACCTTAGGCACTAGCCCAGGTTATCGCACCCAGTTCTCTTGGGTCTCCAGAGGCACCAAGCCCATCCCCAGATCCCCCGTGCTTGGCTTCTCTGTGCCATCCCTAGCTGTCCTCCTGCTGCCCCGACTCCCCTGACTCCAGGCTGCCCCACCTTTTGGGTACATCCTATCAGAACAAACGCAAGGGACACCTGCATCTTTGTCTCCAGAGGCTGCTTCTGTCCACTCTCCCTCTCCCCAGCCCAGGATCTGTTCCCTGCTACCCTCCCCACAGCTCCCCCAACCCTTCCACAAGGCCCTATCCATACAAGAACTGCAGCAGCGGGAGGTGGGAGAACGCTCCATCCTGGATCTCTGAGAAGGCAGCATTCACCAGGGTCCTGCGGGGACACCCGAGTCAGTACTGTGGGGTCTGCAGGGGCTGTGCTGAGGCAGGGAGAGGTGAACACGGAGGGCCGAGGCTTTTGTACTCACTTGCCCTGGAAACGCCCCATTTCACCGACCTTGGCCCCCACCTGTGTCTTTCCCTTCTCTTCCCAAACTCACTGCCTGCCTTCACCACGGTCCTCCCCTATTGCCTCTTGGGGCACCCATGGCCCCAGGCTCAGCTTCCCTCTCACGCAAGAAAAGGTTCCATCACCCACACCGTTACCATCATCATCCAAACACCCACAATGGGCTGGGTGCTGTTGAAAGATGGGGCATGGGGGTGGGGGCTGACATCCTGGTCCCCAAGGACTTCACAACCTCTCTGGTCCCACAGACAAGGGAAGCCCCAGAGGCTGGCTGTTGCAAGTGACAGGCTGGCCGGACTGGGTGCCAAGTGGCTAGGTCAGTGGCAAGCGTGTGCCCCATGCCAGGATGCTGGGAGGGCACAGCTCATTCCCACCTGCCCTGGCTGCCACTCTCCTGCCCTTGGTGTGACATCACAGGCAGGGGTCCACATGCTCGTGTAAGCAACCCCCCCGGCCCAGGTCTGGAGCCCAGCACACAGTAGGTGGTGGTGATGATTCATTCTTGGTGGTGAACTCCTGCTTTCCCCACCCATGGCCGCTGAGGCTGCAAAGCTGCAGAACTCCCTACCCGACTGGTGCCTGGACTCTCCAGCCCTGAGGACCCCTGCAGCCCCCCTGGTCCCCACACTCTGAAGAGGGGGAGCGAGGGTTCTCCTGTCCTCTCCCAGAGCTGTCCTCGGCCTCCTCTCCCTCCCCACCCCCAAGGCCGGGGCTGGACACTCACAGGGAGATGACCTCCGAGGGCAGGTTCCTGGGCACTGCCTTTGAATCCACGCAGAAGGCGGTGTCCCTGGTGCAGGAGCAGCTGGGCGGGCAGGGGGGCGTCTTGGGGGGCCTCTTAGCGCTGACTTGCAGCATGAGGCAGAAGCCGAGCGCGGAGAGCGCCAGCAGCCCCGGCACCGGGCCCCGCCTGGCCCGCAGCCCCGCCATGCTGCCCGCGAGCTCTCCCTGGGGCCGGCAGCCGCGGACCCCGCCCCACCGCTCCCGCGGCTGGGCCACCCCGCGCGGGCTGGCACCTCCCGGCCACCGGCAGCTGCTGCCGCAGCCAGGGGCCCGCCTGCAGACTCTTCTTGCCCTCGGGCGCCGGCTGCGGTCCCCTCCCCTGCTCGCTCCCGCGATCCGGCTCGGGAGAGAAGCGCGGAGCTGGAGCCGCAGCCGGGGCTGACCGCGCGGGGTGGATGCGGACTGCGGCGCGGGCGGCGGGGGCGCGCGCGGGGCGGCGGTGGGAGGCCCGAGTCTGGGAGTCACCGAAGGGGAGGAGTGGCCGCTGTGTGCCCTCCCGGGCGGTCTCTGGGGCCATCCGCGTGTGTGGCTGCGCGTGAGTGCATGCGTGTGAGCTTGTACTTGTGCCTTCGTGTGCTGGGCACGACCGTGCGCGCCGGGGCTCACCTGTCTCTGCACAGGCACATGCACACCCTGCCTTGTGGAGGCGCTTCGCGGTTAGGGATATCTGTGCTTCTGTGTACCTGGATTTCTTTGCATGGGGGGGACACATCCCCTAGGCAGCATCATGGGCATGTCGTGAGTGACAGACGCATATCTAAGTTAGCATGCAAGATTAGAAGAACAAGGGCGTCCTGGAGGAGTCTGAAGTGCGCTTCTAACTGAATTCACATGTTTTTCCACGCGCCGCTGAACAGAATGTACCTTTGTGTCAGCATGAGCTGAAAAGGGAAACGCAGCCTCTGGAGCTGGAGTGGGACTGTGTGGAATTCTGGAACATTTCTCACTGCTCAACCACAGCCTGTTGAAGCTGGGGAGCGCTTTAGATATTTTTCAATCCAGCCCTTTGTCTAACAAATGAGGAAACTGAGGCCCCCCAAAAAGAGGCTGGCTAAGTTTGCTATCTAGAGTGTTCTGTACTTTCCCTACTTAATCCTCTCAATAGTTTGAGGCAGGTGATAGTAATTCCCTTTTACAGACAAGAAAAGTGAGGCCTGTCGCACCAGAAGAAAAATGTATCAGCAGGGATTTCCGCCCACTGTGCCCAACTTCAACGTTCACGGTTGTCCTTCCATGCAGCGTTCTTCCAAGTGTAGCCCTGGGCCTCCTCTGTCTCTGAGGTAAAAACAATTTTCCTAATATTGTTAAGACATGATTTGCCCTTTTCACTTCTATGAAGTTCCAAATTTAAAAGATTTCTAAAACTGTAAAGGAGTGACACTTTCTAATTTTATTTTTGCTTTGTAAAATAGTTTTTCCATTAAAAATGTGATTTATATCATAACATATAATGGGTTTATTACTGATATTTTAAATTCATATGTAACTAAATATGTAATTTCTCAATAAATGTCAACAGACATATCCCACATAAACAAAAGCTCTTTGGGGTCTTCAATACTTTTTGAGAGTGTTAAGGGGTCCTGAAACCAAAAAGCTTGAAGACTGCTGCTCTATACCACGTTAGCTCCCCCGTAGCGGAGGATGACTGTCCTAAGAGCTCATAGGCACGGGGCAAGGGGAGCCTGGCTGTAAGCTGCCTGGGCTTCTAGTCTTGTGCTCTTTCCACACCAGTCCAGGGAACCGAGACCACTGGCTTTAAGATGCTTCCCCAGCTGTCCCCAGACTCTGCCAGCAGGGGATTCTCTGGTCTGAGCTTAAGTCGTGTTCTCCCAGCCAGGGATGCCCCTGCCCTTTGATGTCTACTTGCTGCCACACATTTAGCTGCCCTCCCCATGCCAACTTGGGGGCAGGGAAGCAGTGGGGGTAGGGAGGTGGCTGGGGCAGCTGGGCAACTGTCCCCACCCGTCCCTGGCACGGCTCTGCCCAGTACACAAAGAGCAAAGTGAATCTTGTCCCCACCCCTGCAGCTGAGAGGCTGGAGGAGGAAACGGGGAGGCCCACACAGAAGGGGTGGCCACTGTGGGGCCGTCCATCACCCAGGGCTCTCAGAGGGGGTCAACCCAGAAACAGACAAAGAGGGTGAGTCTCGGCTGTATTCTTAGCTAGTGGGAGGTCCCCTAGAGGATGAAGTAGATGATGCTAATGATGACGACTGGATGTCATACCCATGATGCCATTAGGTCCTTATAATAGCATAGTGAGGTGGACAGCTAGTACCAGACCCATCTCACAGATGAACATACTAATGCCTAGCAAAGCAGAATGACTCACGCTGGGTCCCAGAGCTGGCCAGTGGAAGCACGGAGACCTCCACATACAGAAGGCATGGACTATTGACCACTGTTGGTATTGGTCTCATCATTGACTATCATTAAGTGTTGGCTGTTTGCATGCCTCCTGCCCAGCGGCAGGTTCAAAGAAGCCTATGAGAAGAGTGCTCCTTTCCTTCCCAGGGCCTGCAGTTGAGCTGGAAGACAGAGCAATAAAAATCACCCATGTAGCTGACAAGAACATTCATGTGTGCTGAATGGCAGGTGAAGGTGCCACAGAGAGGCTGAGGATTTCAAAGGGCACCATGAACTGGAGTGAGGTCACAGAGCAGGTGCCAGTGGCACTTGGCCTGTTTGGGTGGGTGGCATTCAGAGAGATAGAAGGTCAGATGCAGGGTTCACACTTATCATCTCAGCACTTTGGAAGGCCAAGGTAGGAGGATCACTTGAGGCCAGGAGATGAAGGCTGCAGTGAGCTATGAAGCTGTCATTGCACCACTGCACTCCAGCCTGGGTAACAGAGTGAGATACTGTCTCTAAATAAATAAATTAATAAATGACACCGGAGAAGTGGAGAGGGATTGGAGGTTGGCTTTCACAGAGGGAGAAATGGCTTAAGCATTTCTCCCATAAGGAGAAAAGGCAAAAAAGTGAGAAGGCTACAGATAGGGCTTGTATGGGGGAGGGGGAAGGTAGGCACACCCAGCTACAGATCCTTCTGTGTTTCCTTCTCCAAGGAACCCAGGACCTTCACCTGGTTAGTGTGAGTGCTCCAGGAGGCGGGCACCCTCCCTCAGCCCTCAAGCAAAAATGAGTTTTAAGGAGAAGCAGCAGCAGCAACAGCAGCCACAGAGCTTATGACAGCTACAGCCTAAGGGCAACAGGCAAGAGAGACCAAGGATCAGAAAGAGCAGAGGCTTTTTCAAAGAAAGAGACCCCTCTCCTAGCACCCAGTGATGGTGGCAAGCCCCACCCACAGTGCTTGCTAAGAACAAGTCCCACGTGAGGACAACACGGCCCCCTGAGATGCCCACAGGGACCCCGAGATGCCTGCAGTGCTTGGCTCTCCCGCTGGCTGGCTGCCCACCTGGCTCAGGCCCAGTACTGCGTGAGTCAGCCCATCAATCCCAATGTTGCCAGGATGATGGGGGCAGGAGTGGGGGCCCTGGGGGAGGGCAGGGGTTGACACTGCAGGCGAGCTGTCTCCTACATCTGGCACCTGCACACAGCTGAGGCTGAGCTGAGAGGACTGCTTCTCTGGGCTCCCCCTCCTCCCGGCACCCCTCCCCTCCTTTCACTGTCCTAGGACACTCTCTGGCTGCTGGAGCCTTAGGCAAATATTTAAAGGGGCAGCTCAGGGATGAGGAAGGTGGTAGGAGCAAACACTTCCTTCCCTTTCTTCCTTCCTGCGCTTCTCAGCTTCTCAGGGGCTCTCAGTTCAGATGCCATGTTGTTATGCAACCTTGGGGCCGAAGGCCCTCCAGGTGGAGGGGGGAACAGGGGAACCTGCCAGCTCATGACCAAAGGGCAGGGCCCTGGTGGGAGGGGGCTGGGGCAGGGGCCAGGAACTGGGGTGGCATGTTAAAGGACAGGAGGCTGGTTGGGCATGGTGGCTCACACCTGTAATCCTAGCACTTCAGGAGGCCGAGATCACTTGAGTCCAGGAGTTCAAGACCACCCTGGGCAACATGGTAAAAACCCATCTCTATAAAACATGCAAAAATTAGCTGGGCATGATGGCATGCTCTGGTAGTCCCAGCTACTCGGGAGGCTGAGGTGTGAGGATCACTGGAGTCCAGGAGGTCAAGGCTGCAGTGAGCAGTGATCTCACTACTGCATGCTAGCCTGGGTGATAAAGGGGCTGTCTTCATCAAAAAAAAAAAAAAAAAAAAAGGACAGGAGGTTAAGGGAGCAAGCCCAGGCCTGGACTCTGCCACAGCCACCTGAGTTTAGAGGTGAAGGGACTTTAGAGACCACCTGGCCCAAGGAGTGAAAGGGGACCTGAGAGAAAGGGTGAGCCAGCCCAAAGTCATTGGCAGACTTGACCTGGTAAATACATAGAGATGGCTTTGGGGAAGGCACTAGGAAAGAGAGAGAAAAGAGAAGGAGACAGTCATGAAAATTGATCGTATTTGGGTGAGTATCATTCTCAGGGCAAATTTAGGATCAGAGGATGTAGAAGGGGGAGTCTAGAGGGGTAGAGTGTAGACCACAGGGTGAGTGGGCTGATTTGAGGATGGGGAGACTGGGAGCCCACCAGTGACCAGAGCCAGCCCTGTGCAGGGCTGTGCGGACAGAAGAAAGCAGTGTCAGACCTGGAATCTGCCATCAGCAAAGCCTGAAATTGACAGACAAGCCCAGAGCAAAGAAGGAAGCACTGCATATCAGTAAGAGCTTGCCACCAGTGGGGACAGTTTCCAGAATCAGGAAAATAATCACTGGGGGCAAGTTTGAGGTTGGTACCAGATGTGTGGGAGGAGGCGAGGTGAGGGAAAGAATGCTTGAAGTTGGAATTGGTCCTTGCAGGGAAATGTACATTTATGAAACCCCCAAAACTGATGTCAAAGCACCTCCTGCCTTAGGCAGAGTCCTCTCTGAGTCTACAGGTGCTGCCTCCAGAACCCCCTTCCTGGAGTGCATCCCTATGCATCGAGAAATTCTGTTGGGAAACGTGACGGTCAGACCCTTGGCTGCCTGAGAGGTTCAGGCTGGCAGAAGAATACAGAAAGTCACAGGGCAGCAGGGGCAGGTGCCAGCAAGGAAGGCAGGGCACGCCAGGAAGACACCCACGGTGAGAGGTGCAGATGGCCCAAGGGCAAGTTTGCTCAGCTCACCCAGGTTTGCTCTTGCTGGGGCCAAGAGGACTCATGTGCCGGGGCCAAGGGCCCTTGGGGGCTCTCACAGCTGGCTTATCTGGGCTTCAGTTCTGGAGGGCCAGGAACAAACAAGCTTCAAAGCCAAGGGCTTGGCTGGCACACAGGAGGCTTGGTCCTTCACCTCTGTCCTCTCTCCCTATGGACACATATAAGACCCTGGTCACACCTGGGAGAGCAGGAGAGGACAGCATAGCACTTGCAGCAAGATGGATGTGGGCAGCAAAGAGGTCCTGATGGAAAGCCCGCCGGTGAGTGTGGTTGCGTGTGTGTGTGTGTGCGCGTGTGTGAGTGTGTGTGCGCGTGTGTGTGTGTGTGTGCGCGCGCGTGTGTGATGGGCCCTGCCTCCTCTATCCTCCCTGGCCTGTTTCCTTATCCAGATCCATTCACTCAACTAACCTAGGATTGTGGTAAGTCAGGATGGGGGACACCAAGACCACTAAGCCAGGGACCCTTGGGGAGCTGTTCGTGGGCCGAGAGCCATGATAGGGGTCGATTGAAAGGGCCATCCATAGACAGCCCCAAGTCAGAAGCCATGAAAAACTTCAGAAGTCAGGGGACACTTCACAGAGAAAACGACACATGAGCTAGAGCCAGAATAAGAAGGAGCTCACCTGGCGGAGAAGGTGGAAGGCATTCCAGGAAGGAGGGAGACTTTGTGTCACCACATGGAGGTGATCACTTGGGGAACAGAGAGGGGCTGACCATGACTGAGATGCCAGGGGGCTGGGGGATGCAGCAGGAAGAGACAGGTGAAGCAGGCTCTCTTGGGTCCCTCAAAACTAGACCCTGCTTCTAAGCTTCTATGTGTCTATGGGTTTGTTAGAATCCAGGCCACTTCCTCCAAGAAGCCTTCTCTGATCTCCTCAACCCTTCCCTGTCCGTCCATCCCACTGGCCGTCCAGCCCCAGGCGACCGTGGGAGGGTGTCCAGCTTGTGCAGGGAGAAGAGGGGACAGCCTCATGACCTCATGCCTGTCTCCCTGCCTGTCCCACCGTGTCAGGACTACTCCGCAGCTCCCCGGGGCCGATTTGGCATCCCCTGCTGCCCGGTGCACCTGAAACGCCTTCTCATCGTGGTGGTGGTGGTGGTCCTTGTCATTGTGGTGATTGTGGGAGCCCTGCTCATGGGTCTCCACATGAGCCAGAAACACACGGAGATGGTGAGAGGTGTGGGATGGGGCGGCAGTGGGCATAGGACATGCCGGACAGAGGGGCTAGGTGGGATGGGCGATAGGAAACTGTCCAAGGGGAGTGGAGGGGAGGAGGCAAGGGGCACAGCTAGAAGGAAAGAGGCACAAACCAGGCGGCAACCTAGCCCAGGCTTTTCCACAAGGCCCCTGCCCCACAGCAGGACAGCCGGCTCCCTCCAGCACCTGGATTCACTCAGCCTCTCTGAGCTCTCGGGAAAGAGGGAAGCGCATTTGAGTACAGAGGCCTGAGTATGGGGATGGGTACCACAGGCTGAGTAGGAAAGGGGAAAACCAGGCAGCTCCATGCCCTTTCCCCAGGTTCTGGAGATGAGCATCGGGGCTCCGGAAGCCCAGCAACACCTGGCCCTGAGTGGGCACCTGGGTACCACTGCCACCTTCTCCATTGGCTCCACTGGCCTCGTGGTGTATGACTACCAGCGGGTGAGTATGCCCGGACCTCCTGACCCCGGGACCGATGACAAGGCTCTTCTAGAGCCACCCAGCTGGGCCACTTCATCCACATCCATCTCTCCCCCTCCTCCAGCCCTTTTGGCCTGAACCCCAGATTCTAGTATAACTCCCATGCCCAACCTAGAGGGAGGTGGCTAAGGACCTGGGTCAGGGAGAGAGCAGGGCAGGGACCCCCGAATCATCTCCAGCATTCTGTGCCTAGCTCCTGATCGCCTACAAGCCAGCCCCTGGCACCTGCTGCTACATCATGAAGACAGCTCCGGAGAGCATCCCCGGTCTTGAGGCTCTCACTAGAAAAGTCCAGAACTTCCAGGTGTGTGTGTGGGTGAAAGGAGTGGGCTGTCTCCCTCCCAGGGCTGCTGGGAGGAGCATCTGAATGGTGGCTATTTGTCACCTGTAAAGCACCGTTCCTTGTTGGCTGCCAGCTGACTGCCCCTCTCCCTATTCCCCTGCATGACTCCTTCCCTTCCCACCCCACTGCCAAGCTGCTGGGCTCAGCTGAGTCCACTCATTACCTGGTGGCTTCTGACTCTAGCACAGCCCCTCTTTACTGGCGAGGAAACTGAGGCTCAGAGAGATTGCCTGATATACCTGAAGTCCCACAATAAGGGCTGCACACGGAATACAAACTCACTTCCTAGATTCCAAATGGAATGCTCTCCGCAGGCCAAGCCCGCAGTGCCTACCTCTAAGCTGGACCAGGTGGAGGGGCGAGATGCAGGCTCAGCACCCTCCAGAGGGGACTCGGCCTTCCTGGGCATGGCCGTGAGCACCCTGTGTGGCGAGGTGCCGCTCTACTACATCTAGGACTCCTCAAGTGAGCAGGTGTGATCCCAGGGTCGCTGGGAGCGCTTGGGCCACCTGCCCGGGCTGTGGAGGAGCGCTCGCGCTGACCAGGCGCTGGGGCATCCACTGAAGCAGGGTCATCCAGGGAGCTCAGGGGAGGGGAGGCTCACAGACCGGTACTTCCCATTCCCCCGATCCTCTCTGTCCATCTTCAACATTCCTTTGCTTCACAGGGTCAGTGGAAGCCCCAAGGGGACAGGAAACGCCCTGGGCAAAGGGTCTTTTGCAGCTTTTGCAGACGGGCAAGAAGCTGCTTCTGCCCACAACGCAGGGACAGGCCCTGGAGAAATGGGAGTTTGGGGAGAGGATGGGGGCGGGCAGAGGTGGTGCCCCGGGGCCCGGGAATTCCTGCCACAGCAGAATAAAGCAGCCTGATTGAAAAGCAAAGGGTCTGCTTCTATCTTTCTGCAGGGCACAGTCCTGCCCTGGCAGGGGCCGGCCAGGAAGGGAAGTGCCTTGGGAGAGCAGAGTGGGGTTTGCCATTCTGCCTCTGTCCCAGTGCGCTGGGGGACTGGGTCCACGCCGGCGGGGGAGAGGGGCTCGCGGGGAGCCATCCACGGGCTTTCGGCGCCCTCCAGCGGCGTCTCCGGAGGAGGGCGAGACACCGAGACAGCAAGAGAGACAGAGAGCGCAGAGAGCGAGACGCGAGAGAGAGAGGGTCGGAGAAGGGGAGCGAGTGAGACGCCGGCAGAGAGACCGACCCGAGGCGGGGGCGCGGGGCAGGGGCGGCGGGAGGACCTGACAGCGTGTCCTGCGGCGGGGCGGGGGCTCGGCCCGGCGCCCGCGGGGGAGGCCGCCGCTAGAGGGCACCTCGGGAGCGACAGCCCTCCCGGCACCCCGGGGGCCCGAGCTCCCGCCCCGGCCCCGCTGCCCGCGGCCCGGGCGGCCCGAGCCCCCTCCCCGGGCGCGCGGTTCTGCGCCTTCCCCGCCCCGGCTGGCGCGCGGCCCGGCCCGGCCGAGCACTGTCCCGGCCCCGAGGGGGGCCGAGCTCGGGCGAAAACCCGCCCTCCAGCGAGCTCATTTCCCTAAAAAGGCGGGGGGGGGGGGAGCCGGAGGGAGGGAGAGAAAGAAAGAGAGAAAAAGAAGGGAAGGGAGAGGGAGACGGCTGGAGCCCGAGGACGAGCGTGGAGCGGCGGGCCGAGCGGGGGGCGGGAGACAGGAAGGAGGGAGGCGAGCGGAGGGAAGGGGAAGAGGTCGGGGAGCAAGGGCGGGAGCGGTCGCGGTCGCGATCGAGCGAACGAGCGGGCGAGGGGACGCCCTCCCCTGGCCTCCAGTGCCCCGCTTCCCTCGCCGCCTCCCCGCCAGCATGCCCGGCGTGGCCCGCCTGCCGCTGCTGCTCGGGCTGCTGCTGCTCCCGCGTCCCGGCCGGTCGCTGGACTTGGCCGACTACACCTATGACCTGGCGGAGGAGGACGACTCGGAGCCCCTCAACTACAAAGACCCCTGCAAGGCGGGTGAGCGCCCCCCGGCCCCCCGGCAGGGGGCCAGGCGGGGAGGCGCGGGCGGGTTCGGGTTTGGGGTTGGGGGAGGACAGTCCAGTGTGGGAAGCCGGGAGCTGCCTGGTTGGCAATGCAGTGGGGAACAAAAGAACGAGGGGGAGAGGGAGGGGGTTTGGGGGACTTTTCGGACTGAAGTTTTGCTGCTGTTGGTGGAAGCTGCTGCTGCTGCCGCTGCCTCTCATCTTCCCAGAGGATTCCAGGGGAAGTCTCTTTGGGTCCCGGGAAAACCGGCGGGCAAGGCGGCTTCTCCTTCTGTAGGAAACTTTTCTGGCCAAACTCCTGTGCGTGTGTGTGTGTGTGTGTGTGTGTGTTCTTTCCCCTTCTCCCCCATCTCTCCTGTTCCAGGAGCTGGGTGTTTTCCAGCCTGTCTGGGCTGCCCTGGGGCTGCACATCTGTCTGGCTTGGAGCTGGGAGGCCTGAGTCTCCAAGGAGCAGGTCCCCCAGGCCACCACCCAGCCCAAGTGGAAGAAGAAAGTTTTGCCAGGGACTCCCTGAGATCGTGCTCTCTGGGTGTCTGTCCCGTGGTTTAACCAGTAGCTGCAGCTTTCTGGGACTTAGGAGACAGCTGTCAAAGTCAGAGAAGCCAGCCCAGAAGGGGGACTTACTTTTGTCCATATGTGCCCGGACACCCCTGCCAAGGCCAAGTTGGGGCGGAAAGAGAGAAAATACAAAGAGAATCCATATATTGTATATCAGCTTTGTCACCCCCGAGACACCAGAGGCTAATTAGCCGAGGTCAGGACCCCGGAGTGTGTGTTTGCCTGTGTGTGTGTGTTCTTTGTCTCTGAAGACCCTATGTAACCCTTTCACTCCTGCTGGGTCCAGAGGGGTCCTGCCCCTGGAGTGACCAGATGGCCAGGCACTCGGGCCATTTGCCCGATTGGATGCCCCTGGGCAGGCTGTTTGGGGACACACAGGGACAAGATATCAGAACTTTTCCTCGACTTCCTGCCTCTCTGACTTTGGCTCATCTCCGAATAGCCAGAGCCAGGGGAAGTGGCATAGTTCCTAGAACTGGACTGCCTGTGTGGGGCACAAGGGGCAGAGGGGCAGGTTGCTCTAGTCCTGGCTCTTGGGACCCTGTTCAGGGACTCTCTTGGGAGGATGGCCCACAGGCAGGAATAAGAGACCATCCGTTGGAGAAGATCAGGGCAAATCCCTCAGCCCTTCCCCCTCCACGCCTGCTAGGCTGCGGGTAAACCAGGACATTCGCTGTCATCTTTCTTGCTGGGTGCTGGGAGTGGGCACAGGGCAGAGTGGACTGCCCATGGACTTTGAAGGCAGGCACATCTAGCTTTCAATCTTGACCCCGCCACTCATTATAGCTGTACTACCTCAGAATGGTAATGATCATGTCTGGACTGTCGCTTTCACACCTGTAAAATGGGACTGATTATACATCTTCCCATAGAGTTGGTGGTAAGGGTTAAATATGAGAACATACATAAAACACTTAATAGTGCTTAACACAGAGTCAGAGCTAAATAAATGTGGGCTGCCTCCTCCCTGTTTTCTGTGCCTCAGACTCTCACTTCAATTTTTTGAGGAGTGTGGGATTGCTGCTGTCTCCTTGTGCTTCTTATCCATCAATCCATCAATATCTAATATGTGCTAGGGCCTGGAATGGATGTTGTGGGAGGCACAAGCTAGGACCCTGCCCTCAAGGAGCTTACAGTCCAGTAGGGACCCAAGACACCTGCAGACATAACTAACGGCACAAACCAAGCCACACTGAGTGCCACATTGGAGAGTAGGACGCTAAAGGCTCAGGGAGTCTCCTACCCCTCTGCAGCCTGGTGGTGGCAGAGAAAAGTGATCACAGCAGGCTGGGAAGGATCTGGGGGGTCTTCATGGAGGAGGTGCAATTGGGGCCAGGCCTTAAAGAATGGGTGGGAAACCATTCTGATGTCTTTCCCTTCTTGTTGGAAATGGGAGTGATTTTCAGAGCAGCAAGAGGCTGAGGGCTCTCCCCCCAGTCTCAGGTTTCATGCTAGGGTGGGGCTGGCTGAGTTGGAGCTTCAAGTAAGGGCTCTGGAGAAAGCACTCCAACCGGGTGAAGTGAGGCTGGTGGGGCGCTGGGCCAGGCCTGGGGGCGGCTGAGAGGGCCCTGGGGCCTGACAAGACCAGGCCTTGGGTCAGATCAGGCCTCCCTCTGGGGTATGACTGATGCTTGAGATCTGCTGCCTACCTCTGGAAGAAACTCACATGGGCATTTCCTAGGCACTCACACCCACACCCCTGTGCCACTGTCTTCCAGCCACGGGCCCCTCAGCTCTGTTCTCCACGTTGCTTTCTCCTGCCTGGATTTGCTTCCTGTACCCTCTGCAGCCCTGACCTCCAGATGCTGGAGGTGATGATGGCAGGCATGCCTGTCTCTGCTTCTTTTCAAGGGCTGGAAGTGAAAGTTCCTTTGACTCCCACAGCTTACCTGTGACTTCTTGGGTTGCTCTGAGGGTAGCCAGGCCCCTTCGTTGGGCCATTACTGGTCAAGTTATGGTTGCCGTTGTGCTAAGGGCAAAATTAAGATCCTTGATACCCTGGAGAGGTTCCTGGACCTTCTGGGTGAGACCAGGACATTGGGCAGGAAGCCAAGCTGGTCTGTTTGTGTGCTCAGAGCTGGTGCACCAAACCCTCACTAGCCCTTGCCCAGGAAGATTTTGAGGCAGCCCTGATTTCCTGTATGTCAGGAAATCAGCCAAACCATGAAGGGGGTCCTTCTGCAAGATTCCCAGCACTGTTTGGCTACCCCGGGTGACTAGCCAGCAATCCCCTGGAGAGACCTTGGAGGCAGAAATTGGGACACAGTTGATGCCCTAATCAGAGAAGCCCATTGGCCTGACCCCACAGGAGTGGGGCTAGAAGCACGTCGCACACAGGGCTAGGTAGTAACCCTGTGCCAGTGTTAAAATGGGCCAGTGAGGCCCCTGCTGCCACCTCAACCTCATCTGGCAGCCCAGAGTCTGCAGGAGCAGGAGGGGGCAGCATATCCCCATCCCCACCCAAGGGGCCGCCTGGCCCAGGTTTGGACATCAGAGAGCCGCAGAGGATTAGGGTATACCCTCTGAGGTCTAGAAGTAATCTCTCCTGTCACCAGACCACACTCCCCCTCTAGACAGCTGAGTCACCTCACCCACCCAGGCCCCCTGCCCCTGAGTCATCTTCTTATTTCAGTGCCCCAAGCCAGGAGGAAAAAAACTTATACTCTCCCTGGGCCCTAGATGGGGTGGGGCGGGGCCCAGGGATTTCCCAGGAAGAAGGGATTCTTAAGAATTCTAGGCTGGGCGCAGTGGCTTATGCCTTTGGGAGGCCAAAGCGGGAGGATCACTTGAAGCCAGGAGTTTAAGACTAGCCTGGGCAACACAGCAAGACGCCCATCTCTACAAAAAACTTAAAAAATTAGCTGGGAGTGGTGTCATGCGCCTGTAGTCCCAGCTACTTGGGAGGCTTAGGTGGGAGGAGTTTGAGCTTGAGAGTTCAAGGCTGAGTACAGGAGCTGGAGACTGCAGTGAGCTATGATTGCGCCACTGTACTCTCGGCCGGGTGACAAAGCAAGACTCTGTCAAAAAAAAAAAAAAAATCTAGTTTCTCTAGAGATTTGGGAAGAAGATATTGGGGTGGGGGGAGTAGAAGCACCACTCCTCAGGCCACTAAGAACCTCCTAAGGAGATCCAAGGGAGTCAGCTAATCTCTCTCTCTCCCGTCCCTCGCTCTTTGTCTCACACAAGTGCATCCCTGTCTATTTCTAAGTGCACCCTTGTCCTTTGGGGAGTGTGGCCCATGAAACACGGTGTATGCCTGCAGTTATTTGTGTGTTTAAAAACACAAGATCCTGCATGGGAAAGTGGTTGAGTGTGTGTTTGTGCACATGCGTGGGTATGTCGCTGCCTTGTGGGCAAGCATGTTCACCCGTGTGGGCATGGGTCTTCCTGAGTACATGCAGGCATGGGTGCAAACGTGCACCTCTGCAGAAGTGTTCACATGTGATGAAGTCCATCCACATGTTTGCAAGGGTTTGTGTGTGTCATCCCCCAGCTAGAAGCTTGTGTTTGTGCCACAGGACATGCATCAGTCTTGCACATATAGCCTTGGGGCTCATTACACCAGCCAGCTTCCTCTCCTCACTTCCCAAGGAGGGGATGCCTTGCAATGCCCTGGGGGAGAAGACAGTGGAGTCCAGAGGTTGACCTGAAAGAGTGAGATTTTTCCCAGGCCCAGGCACACAGATGGGCTCAGCCACAGTGCTCCTGGCAGGTTTACAGCCAGAAAACAACACAAAAAATTTTTATCTTGTGTCGAAAATAACTACTACCCTGACCGTGACCCCAGGGCTTCCTCTGAGTAAGGAGAGACCTCCTAGACTCCTTAGCATCCAGATTCCCTTGCTTCCCCAGAGGGGAGCTCAAAAGTACAGTGCCCCAAGGCCCAGCTCCTGCCCCTAAGGCTCTCCTGTCCATCTCCTCTCTCCCCACCCCCACTCGGTTCCCACGCATTCTTCAGCCATGACATCCTCACCCCTGGAGCTCAGCAGCCAGGGCCATGCCCTGCCCTGCCTTACATTTGCTCTGCCCTGGTTCTACACTGGCCCTGGACCCGCAGGCCAGCATAGTTCTGTGGCCTCTGCACTGGGGTTTCACTCAAGGAGGGGTGGGGGCAGAGAGTGTGGGTGAGACAGCATTCCCTGAGGAGGTCTAGGGCTGACTCTGAGCTTACGGGTTGTGTTGGGATAATATTAAAGGAGTGGACAGTGCTTACTGTGCTGCGTGCTCTATGCTAAGGGGTTCGTGAATATGTCTTATTTCATGTAGTAATCCTAGGAGACAGATTCTGTTATCTAGGAGAACATTGAGCCTTAGAAGAGTTTACATGGCTTGTCAGCTAATAGTATCCAACCTGGGATTCCAAGACAGGTCTGTCTGACTCCAAAGACCTTGCCCTTTGCTCTCTGTCCAAAGGTGAGTCTAAATGTCCAGACACACCTGTATGCGATGATGCCTGTGGGTTTGGGTGTGGGAGCCTGCGGGTACAATGTCTGTGAAGGGTAAAACACGTGTGTCCGGGCATGGTGGCTCACACCTGTAATCCCAGCACTTTGGGAGGCCGAAGCAGAAGGATCACCTGTGGTCAGGAGTTCAAGACCAGCCTGACCAACAAGGTGAAACCCCGTTTCTACTAAAAAAAAAAATACAAAAATTAACTGGGCGAGGCTGAGACAGGAGAATTGCTTGAACCCGGGAGGCAGAGGTTGCACTGAGCTGAGATTGTGCCACTGCACTCCAGCCTGGGCGACAGAGTGAGACTCCATCTCAAAAAAAAAAAAAAGAAAAGAAAAAAGAAAAAAAGAGAGAAAGAAAGATATCCACAAGTCTAAGTGTGGAGGCATTCGTGTGGCACATGCACATCTATGTGAATGGCGAGTATGAACCCGCTGCTTCTTCCTTGGAGTGTACCTCCCATCCCATGTCCTTGCTAAGGCCACTCTTACATGTCACCTGGGAAGCATCTTCTGTTGCTGTCCCATCAGTTGTTGAGCCAAGGCTACCTGCCAAGGATGGCGATTTAAGTAAGAGTAGCTTTCTCATGGGTTGAAAGAGATTTGGGGCCACTTATTGGCTGATGACCTTGAGTGAGTCATTGCCCTTCATAGGCTCAAGTGTTCTGATGTCTAAAGTCAGGGAAGGGGGCTGGAGCCTAGCCACTTAGGTTATCTCTCTCTGAGAGTTTCTAATGGGGCACTCCTCTGCAAGAGCATGGTGTGGAGTGTGGCTTACTGGGCATGTTGTGGGCAGGCCATTATTAAATTAATTAATGGGAAAGCACTTTGCCAATTGGAAAGCACCACAAAAATATCAACAGACATTTACATAAGGTGTCATTATCACGACTATTATTGGCTTGAGTTCAGAGCTTGCAGCTGGTTTGTGTGTGTTGAAGCTTGTGCGTGTGTGTTTTTTAAAAACTGTGACTGTGTGTGTATTTTGTTGTGGATGTGTCTGTCTGAGTATCTATTTTTGTGTATATGTATTTGCAATAAGGATTCTAGAGAGTGCAGTGGTCGCTGGACTGGGAATGGGGAGGCCTGAGTTAATACATCCAGTTTTCCAGTGACTAGCAGTGTAGGTTCAGTTAAGTTGTTGCTTTTGGGACCTCAGTTTTCTCATCTATAAAATGGAAGTTTGGCCTCGATGACTGCCGTAGTCACTCCCACATTCTGTTGATCCTGTCCAGGTGAGGGTGTGTCTCTGGGCATGTATTTGCAAGCCAGAAGAATATCAGCGTAGCAATTCATTCATTTGAACATCCCGGAGTGTCTCCCGCCTGAAAGCGTAGTGCTGGGCGCTGCTTTTGTGTGCAAGGATGTGTGTCTCTGGCTTTGATGGCTCTGCACTGGATGGCAAGGGTGTGGATGCCACCATGTGTCCGTAGGAACATTAACCTTGGGTGTCTGATTCTGTATGTGATAAAGTCAGTGTGTGTGTGTTCACCAGTGAGGCCAACTGGGGAGGAAAAACCTGTGTAGAAGTCCTCAAGGTTAAAACAATTTGTGTAATGCGACCGCCAGGCCTGTATAGCGCTCTGCCTGGATGAGAAGCAGATGTTGCCGTGGGTGGAACTGCAGGGAAGCTGCTGTGGGTCCCACCTCTAGCCCAGCCTCCCGCCTCCCCCAGCCCAGCTCAGCATGCAGCTCCCATATGAGCGCCTTCCAAAGCGGCCAGTTCTATGGCCTCTGCTTCCTTTTCTACAGACTTCTCAAAAGGGAGACAGACAGTTCAGCCGGGTCTCTGGAAACATCCCTCCTCAGCTCCAGATATTGGAATCGGAATGGCCTTTTAGGGAGGCTCTCTTCCCCTCTGGCCTTTCTGCTTGAGCAGCCTAAGACTTGGAATAGGAATTACTTGAGAGCTGTTAAACTTTTTCCTCCTAGCTGGGAAGCTCCCGGAAGGTATCTTCATTTTATCTTCGTTTCCCAAAGATGCTTATCTGTTCTAATGAAAATTGGTGCAATTTTATTTCCTTTTTTTTTTTTTTTTTTTTTTTGAGACAGGGTCTCACTCTGTTGCCCAGGCTGGATTGCAGTGGCATCATCTCAGCTCACTGCAGCCTTGACCTCCCGGGCTCAATTGATCCACCTGCCTTAGCCTCCAGAGTGAGTAGCTGGAACTACAGGCATGCATCACATCACCCTGCCTGGTTAATTTTTGTATTTTTTATAGAGCCTGGGTTTCACCATGTTGCCCAGGCTGATCTTGAACTCCTGAGTTTAAATGATCTGCCCACCTCGACCCTCCCAAAGTGTTGGGATTACAGGTGTGAGCCACTACACCTGGCTTATTTTATTTCATAGACCCCCCACCTTGGTTAAATTGAAACGGCGTTTGCTGAGTGAACACCACATGCTCAGCACACCCTGTTTTATTTTCTTCATAGCTCCCATTGCTATCTAGAAGACCCTAGGTCAGTATTTATTTACTTGCATATTATCGAAGGTTAGCTCCACAGGAGCAGGGGCCTCTTCTGTCTTGCTAATGACTAGGGTATTGTCTCGACCACAGTAGTATGTTAACTAAGTATTTGCTGAAGAATGATGGCTTTGTGGCTCACACCTGTATTCCCAGCCACTGGAGAGGCTGAGGAGGCTGGAGCATCACTTGAAGCCAGGATTTTGAGACCAGCCTGGGCAACATAGCAAGATCCTGCTAATTTTAAAAAATTAGCTGGGCACAGCGGTGAGACCCTATCTGCCCCACACTCCCCCAAAGAATGATGAGCTAACAGCTTGGTAGGGACTGAGCATCAGCTTTATTGGGATTTTAACTGAAAAGTAAGCATGAGCTTCCCAAGAAATTCTATAAGCTGACCCCTAACTGCCCTTCTCCTTCTTGTTCAGATGGCATTTGAGGATCACAGTTGCTGTGGAGGTTGGGGGCTGGTGCCCACAGGGGCGGGGCTAGAAGCACGTCACACCCAAGGCTGGGAAGGAGGATTAACTCAGTCCTGGCTTCTTCTTTTCTCTTTAGCTGCCTTTCTTGGGGACATTGCCCTGGACGAAGAGGACCTGAGGGCCTTCCAGGTACAGCAGGCTGCGGATCTCAGACAGCACACAACTCGTAAGTCCTCCATCAAAGGTGCAGGTAAGTCAGGTGCCAAAGGGCCCTCTGTGTCCTAGAAATAAATTCCAGTCTTAGGGAAACAAAGACTCTCCCTGTTCCCAGCCAGGCCCTCCCAGGACAGAGGCCATGAGCTTGACCCCAGCATATGGGCCTATCTTCCCTCGGGATCTCTTCATCCCTTCCCCAGAGGAGTAGTAAATACAGACATCCCCAGCAACTAAGAACTGACATTCTTTCTGCTTACAGTTTACAAACCACTTTCAAAAGTATTGTCTAGCCTGACTGTCCCCATCCACCTTTAAAGGTGGTGTCAGGACAACTCCTGTTTGACAGGTCCTAGAAACTAAGACTCACAGAGGTAAAGTGACCTGCCCAGGATCACACAGCTAGTGAGTGGCAGAGCTGGGACAGGAACCTGAGCTTTCTCACTCCAGATCTTGACACTCTGCCCAACACTGCAATCCCTCCTGGGCTCTCCTGTTCCCACTTTGCAAGTTTCTGTGCATCCTCTGAGGCCCATCTCAGGAGCTTCTCCTATTCATCTTTCCCAGTTGCCCCCCAAACATGACTATCCCTCCATTTTCCCTGTTTTCTCCCTCGTCTGTGCTCACACTGTTACCCTGTCATTTATCACACCATATTGAAAGGATTTGCCCCTATGTCTCCTTAGCTGGACTCAAAGCTATTTAAGGTCAGGGATGCTTTCTTCTTATCCTTGATTGTGGTCCAAACTCCTAAAAATTCACGTGGTACTTGTGCATGGATGCGGGAATGGGAGGGATGAGGGCCTGGGCTGTGTCTGTTCTCTCCAGGCCCTCACTGCTCTGTAGAAGGGTGAAAGCTCCTCACTGCCAATGCTGATGTTTGAGACATGGTCCTGAGAGCACACAAATAGCCCTCCCCTTCCCAAAGGGCAGGGGCAGGGATTTTTTTTTTTTTGAGACAGGGTCTCACTCTGTTACCTAGGCTAGAATGCAGTGGCACCATTTTGGCTCACTGCAACCTCTGCCTCCTGAGTTCAAGTCATTCTCGTGCCTCAGCCTCCCAAGTAACTGGGACCACAGGCATGCAACACCATGCCGGGCCAATTTTTTATATTTTTAGTAGACACGGGATTTCACGGTGTTGGCCAAGCTGGTCTCGAACTCCTGGCCTCAGGTGATCCATCCTCCCTGGCCTCCCAAAGTGCTGGGATTACAGGCGTGAGCCACCACGCCAAAGGGCAGGGATTCTTATTGAGGGCCTGCTCTTGGAACACTGTGGTGTGCCTGAAGTTGTCCTGTCCAGCTTGAGGGAAGATCCTGATGTGGGTACCTTATGGAATAAGGGTAGGTGGCATTGGAGGGTGACCTGGTGGCCTGCTAACAAGTAAGGCTCATGTGACCTTAGTGGGGACTAGTAGGTATGGCACAAGGGAAAGCTGCATGGAAGGGTCCCCTGCTCACCTACCAGGTGACTTTGGGCAAAGCTTTGGCTTTAGTTTCCTCATGTGCCAAATACAATATGACACTTGCCCACATGCCTTAGAGCTCCTATGTCAAATGCAAACATGAATTTGGGAAACCAAAAGAAGGCATAGAGTTCTGAATGTTCCACAAATGTCAAGGTTTATTCAATGAGAAGGGATATTTTCCTAATCTCAGAGCCCCACAATTCCTAGAACATGAGTGTACCTTTGTTCTCTTTTATGATTATTGTCAATTCTCACTGTTTGTGGAAGTTATAGAATAACTTTATACTTACTCTGTACAGTCACTGAAAACACTAGCAAATACTGACCCATTGCTCCTAGGGAAAATACAGGGTCAGGTTCCTTCAAGCCTCTGGTCACATTTTTGTCAACTGATCAATGCATCACCTTGTTTTATGAGTGTTTCTTTATAAAGATACCTTGCTTAATATGGAGCTAATTAATTAACATCGAACTCACCACCAACAGCACTCTAACTCATGCCTCAAAGAAGCTTACCTAGCACATGTATGTTCTCTGTCAGGCACATCACAGCCTTCTTGCCCTTGGGAACGCCAGAGAGCCCTTCAGCGTTATGCTCAGGGGCTGTTTTAAACAGCAAAACCCTCAACAAAGCGCACAAAAACGCAAAAAAAACAGGGCACTTTAACTAGACCTCAAAAAGGACCCTTGTTTATACAATGGGAGCCAAAAGCAGAAGGCAGAGCATTGAATTGTTCGACCTCAGCTAGGAACATGCATGTTGGGTGACTGAAATTTTTCACTGCTCTGCAAATGTCCACAAATGACCGTGAAAGCCCTGGAAGTATTGATTTTGGGGGCTGTGAATAAATTTTAGCCAGTAGGCAAATTTGCAAGCGTAGAATCCATGAAAAATGAGGTTTGACTATGCTTTTGTTTTCCTCGTCTTCCTCTCCACTCACTAGCCACCATACCTTCCTCTTTCAGTTCCAGGAAACACTTCTACCCCCAACTGCCAGAGCACCAACGGGCAGCCTCAGAAGGGAGCCTCTGGGAGATGGAGAGGGAGATCCCGTAGCCGGCGGGCGGCAACGTCCCGACCAGAGCGTGTGTGGCCCGATGGGGTCATCCCCTTTGTCATTGGGGGAAACTTCACTGGTGAGCGTGCTATTGTGGGGCCCAGGATGCAGCCAGCTTTTGGGCCTGGCCTTGGGGCAGCCCTGCCAGGCATGGAGGCGTGGGTGCCATCTGCAGCCCGAGTGCCCACACTTTCCTTTCCGGTCAGTCTGCTCTCAGAATGGCTGTGACTCTTCTATGGTGGGTAGGGGGTGGGTAGGGGGTGAGACCGCCTGGACACCGTGGCAACCTGTCTTCCTTCCTCCTGGCAGGTAGCCAGAGGGCAGTCTTCCGGCAGGCCATGAGGCACTGGGAGAAGCATACCTGTGTCACCTTCCTGGAGCGCACGGACGAGGACAGCTATATTGTGTTTACCTATCGACCTTGCGGGTGAGCAGGAAGCCCTAGGCACTACACCTTCCGCCGTTGCCCCAACCCAGGTTCTCCCCTGGGCACTGCCACTGCCCCCAGCTGGGCACAGCCCTGGGTCCCTTCGTCCCCTCCTGCTATGGGGCATCTCCTCAGGAACTGCCCCTTGTGTGGCTGTGACCTCCAGCACACAGCCTGGGCACTCGGCGCTCAGGGCCCACCTCCCCTCCGCTCCCCTCCCCCTCGACCCCCGGCAGCCTGGCCCCGCCCCTGAGTGGATGCACTCCCCCAGCTCGGGACCGCCCCCCTGAGCTGGCCCCGCCCTCCAGGTGCTGCTCCTACGTGGGTCGCCGTGGCGGGGGCCCCCAGGCCATCTCCATCGGCAAGAACTGTGACAAGTTCGGCATCGTGGTCCACGAGCTGGGCCACGTCGTCGGCTTCTGGCACGAACACACTCGGCCAGACCGGGACCGCCACGTTTCCATCGTTCGTGAGAACATCCAGCCAGGTAGGTACCTGCCCCTCGGTGCGGCCTTGGTGGGCGGCTCCTACCCCAACCCCCACCTCCAGGGACCCTGGGGGCAGTGGGAGCCGCTCCTGCCAGCCGTCATCGCCTGGGCCCTCAGCGCTACCCTCAGCCTGGGTTGAGCCAGCCCTTGCCTTAGAGGCATTTCCTCCTCCGTGGCAGATCAAGGACCTGCATCCGTTGTGGAGCTGCTCTGGGGGGCTGGGCCAGGTCCTGGTCCTGGACAGCGGTAGCCCGGGCAGCCTCTAGGGTGGGGCATGGGCGTAGTGGGCCCGTCCTGGGGACTGCTCAGGCCTTTCTCCCCACCTTTGCCCACTTTCTGTCCTCTGCCTGGTCTGCCCTCTGAGGGCTTTTCTCTCATTTTCTCGATATCTCTGTCCCTCCCTTCTTACCTCCTCCCTCTCTCTCAGGCGTTCTCCACTCTTCACTGCTTCCTTCTCAGCTGTGGCTCTAGAAATGGGTGCTTTCTTTCCATGTTCCCTTGAGTCCTCCATTCACCAGGCCCTCTGCTGGATAGGACTCTTCCTGAGACCCTCCCCGCTCCCCAGGCTCCCCTTGGCTGCTCCCCGGACCCTCAGGTAGGGGGGCCCTCTTAGATACAGGAAGGACCCTATTCCTGCCCTGGAAAGGGAGTGTTGCACCCCAGGCAGACCCACTCCCTCCCTCCCCACACACCCTTTTCCTGATCTTCTCAGGGCAGGAGTATAACTTCCTGAAGATGGAGCCTCAGGAGGTGGAGTCCCTGGGGGAGACCTATGACTTTGACAGCATCATGCATTACGCTCGGAACACGTTCTCCAGGTAGGAGATGGCGTCAGGGCTGGGCCTCTGCTGGGGCAGCCCCACCCTGCCCTCTGTAGGCCATTCTCCTTCTGCCTCCCACTTCTGGGGCAGTGACCCAGGAAAAGAGTGGCCATCTGGGGGACTGTGGCCTCCAAGCAGAGGGTCCATGGATGCTGCCTGCCCTCCTGTCCTCTTCCATGGGTGGGGCTGTGGCAGGGCCTTACCACGGTGTGCACCCAGGGCACCTGGCAGAGGAGGCTGAACCCAACCACTCTGCAAGCCAAGCAGGGTGGGGTAGCCTCAAACTATCAGCCCAAAGGGTGCTGAGCTTTTATTTGTGGGCCATTTGTTTGTTTTTGTTTTTGTTTGAGACAGGGTCTTGCTCTGTCACCTAGGCTGGAGTGCAGTGGCACAGTCATGGCTCACTGCAGCCTCAAACTCCTAGGCTCAAGCAATTGTCCCGTCTCAGCCTCCTGAGTAGCTAGGACGACAGGTGCACGCCACCATGACTTTTTTTTAGAGATGGGGTCTCACTATATTGCCCAGGCTGGTCTCGAACTCCTGGGCTCAAGCAATCCTCCCACTTCGGCTTCCCAAAATGCTGAGATTACAGGCATGAGCCACCATGCCCAGCCATTCCTTTTTAATTAGTCTGCTTTTTTTTTTTTTCTTTCTGTAATTGGCCAGTTTGCATGAAGCCAGTCCCCTGCCCTGGACTAGCCCCCATGCCCAACTCCAAAGCACATCCTCCTTATCCGATGCCCAGGTCCCCAGAAGCCACAACCAGAACCCTCGAAGGTGGTGGCCCAGCCTCCCCTCCCCCAAGCTTCTCCTTAGCAGAGTGTGGGAAATGGTGCCTCCCTCCTCCTCACACTCCTTCCTGGCCTGGCCATTCCCAGGCCTGGTGCTTTGCTCATCCTCTGTCTGTGTCCCAGACAGTGGCCCTGCCCCCTCTTCTCAGTGCTTCTACCCAATCCACTTTTCCTGCCTGCAGACCTGCAGGAACAGAGACCAAGGAGGGGTGGTGAGGTCATTCTGCCCCCCACACCCACAGACCCGGCCTCACATTTCCCACCACATCCCACCGCACCCCCTGCTGTGATCCACCCAGCTGGGTGTGAGTCAGGGGCCCTGGGGAGGTGGAGGGCTGCCTGCCTTCCCTTCACTCTGCTCCTCCCAGTGCAAACACCCAGGATTCAGAAGGGAGGAATGGGGGGTACAGGAGACACTGATAGATGGGGAGCTGGTGGGGCTGTCCCCGGGGCTTGGTCTGGCTGCAGTGGAATCTGCCTTTGGCCTTGTTCCAGATGCATTCAGATGCAGCCTGTGCCAGCGGGGTGAGTAGCTGGCCTAGGGAGTCCTGGGAGAAGTTTAGTTAGGGCTGGAGCAGCATGAGGGGCTGCAGAAGCAGGGGCCCAGTGGGGTTGGAAAGATGACCCGCTAGGGGTCTGTAGCTTTCCTGGGGTTGGGAGTTGTGGCCAGCCTGAACTGGGGGCACCAGTGGGTCTCAGGGCACCCTGGACCTGCATCCCTGACCTCCCAAAGTGTTCCTGGGGCTCCCCCGACTCCTGTGGTGTGGCTGCCACGGAGCAGGGTGGCTGCTGGTCAGTGGGCAGTGTAATGACAGGGTGAGACGTCTCCACCCGGCCCTGACCCTGCTGAGGAATGTCTGAGCTCCAGCAGGGTCGCGACTTGTGGGTACGGATGGGCATACCACCCACTCCCTGCCCACTGTCCATAAGACGCTCACCCTTCCTTCTCTCCCTCTTCTTCAGGGGCATCTTCCTGGATACCATTGTCCCCAAGTATGAGGTGAACGGGGTGAAACCTCCCATTGGCCAAAGGACACGGCTCAGCAAGGGGGACATTGCCCAAGCCCGCAAGCTTTACAAGTGCCCAGGTCAGGGCAGAGAAGGGATGGGTGAAGGCGTGGAAGGCAGGGCCTGAGGGAGGCAGAGGCCAGGTGCCTGGTGCCACCAAGAAGGCTTAGGCTGCAAGTTTTAGAGAATGGTGTGGCGGGGGAGGGGACCCCATAGGAGGGGCAGTGTCCAAGTGAAGGAGGCCACTGGGGGTAGGCTCAGGTGGTGGTCAGAAGCTGAGCCGCCACCTTCTGAGGGTCTGTAGGGGCAGAAGTGGGGAAGAACAGAGCAATCCTAGGAGAGGGAGGTGGTGGCCAGAGCCCCACCAAGGGAGCTTGACCTTAACTCTGGAACCCATATTGCCTTCACAAACAGGGCAGCACTGGGCTGGGAGGTAGGATGGCGTGTGCTGTATGTAAGGCGGAGGGGGTGGATCTTACAGGGACAGGACTGCTGCAGACACCCTCCCACTCCTTGGGCATTCTCCCCTCCGCCAGAGGATGCCAGGGCTCAGGGGTGGGTGAGCCAGAAGGTGGGGGGATTTGGCGCCTGCAGCCCTGCCCTGTCATTTCCTTTCCTCACAGCCTGTGGAGAGACCCTGCAAGACAGCACAGGCAACTTCTCCTCCCCTGAATACCCCAACGGCTACTCTGCTCACATGCACTGCGTGTGGCGCATCTCCGTCACACCCGGGGAGAAGGTACGTGTGGGCTCGGCCTCTGAGCCTTCCCCTCCCCTGCGGGTCCCCATACTTCAGGGACTTCTCCCACGGTGGGGATCAATATGGGTACCAGCGACCTACCTGGTTACCGTAAATGCATTGAGTCCACAGTGCTGATGGAGCACTGCTGTGGGAAGGGGCTCCCGGCATTCACCGCCTTCCCTGGCATCTCCCAATAATTGTAAATTAGTGTTAATTTGCAGATAGCACTTACTATGTAGGTCTATTTTGACTATCTAGTTCTTCTTGGGTGCTTTTCCTACATCACCTCTTTTAGTTTTTATGGCTACCTCCACCTTTATTTTACAGATGAGGAAACTGAGGCACAGGGTGGTTAAGTAACTTGCCCAAGGTCCCACAGCTGACAAGGACTAAGGCGGGATTAGAGCCCTTCTCAGGTCTGGGTTCCCTTGGATTAGCTGCTCAGCCTGACCCTCAACTCTCATCCATCTCATCAGGGCTTGGGCCAGGGGCTCCTGAAGGGCTCTTCCCAATTCTGACAGGCTCTGGTCCTGGGAACAATTAAGGAATGATAGAAGTGTCTCCAGCAGGATGCTGCCTGGTGGGTCTCTCCTTCCCACCCACCCTTCCTCTTGCTCAGGCCAGGACCCTCCAGTCTTTGCTCTGTGGGCCTGATTTTTTGTGCCTGGCTCTCCACTGGCACTCTATTTCTCCTTCCTCTACCTGTCACCTGCTACATCAGTTCTGATCCATAGAGAAAGTTCAGCTCCACCTTCTGTCTTACCGTGTGGGGAAGTGCCCGGTTCTCATACTTGCTGCCACGGGGGGCTGCCTTCGGGCACCCTACGGGATCGGGTCAGAGCTGTCTCCATCCTCACAGTGTAGCTTGGACGTGACCTCCTTCAGGGAGCCTTCCCTACTCATTACTAATTGGTGGCAAGCAGGGTGGACACCGAGTGTGGGGAGGGCCCCCAAGCCTGTCCGGTCAGGTTTCCCACTGCATGGTTGATTATCCCTGTTTGAATACCTAAGGTGATGAGAGGCTCACTACTTTTCGGAATAATTCATTCTGTTCTCTAGCCAGCTCTTTTTTTATTTTTTCTTGAGATGGAATCTCACTCTATCACCCAAGCTGGAGTGCAGTGGTGCGATCTCAGCTCACTGCAACCTCTGCCTCCCAGGCTCAAGCGATCCTCCCACCTCAGCCTCTCGAGTAGCTGGGACTGCAGATGTGCGCCACCATGACCGGCCAATTTTTTTTCTATTTTTGGTTGAGACAGGGTTTCGCCATGTTGTGCAGGGTGGTCTCGAACTCCTGACCTTAAGTGATCCTCCTGGCTTAGGCTTCCAAAGTGTTGGAATTACAGGCGTGAGCCACCACACCTGGCCTGTAGCCAGGTCTTAATGTCAACATCTCTTCTTCTCCCTCAAGCTCCTTACTGGCTCCAGTACTTTCCTCAAGAGCAATTTAGGATAACTCACTCCCTCTTTCCCATGTCAGCCCTCGTAACGTGGGGAGATTACTCCCATCCCTCCTTAGATCCATTCACGGTCTTTTCACAGAGTCTGGACCTCTGCACCAACCCCAGACCTTCTCTGTCCTTCATATTTTTATTGCTCCCAAGAATGAGCTACAAGCCTTTCTTTTCCTTGAGTGGGGCACGGTTCTTAATGTCATAGTGCAGCGTTGAGCTGGAATCGATTCTATTATTGGTTGCATTGTTCAGTTCGACATCTCAAGATCATTTTGAATCAGAATATCACCATCCATCAGGTAGCCCTCCTCTTACCTCTGCCATGAGCTCCTTTGATAAACATGTCTTCTAGGTCTGCATCCTGGCCTTTGGTCAAAACATAGAACAGCACACAAACCAAAGAAGAACCAAGATTTCCCTCCAAATTGACATTAATCTGTTAATCTAGGCTTTGAGAAGAGTTATTACATCAGTTATGATGCCACTTAAGGTCAGTACTATCCAGCCACAGGTGACCACCAGTTGACCAGGATGTGCGCTCCTTCTGAGACCATACCTTGGTCATCTTTCTATCCTTGGCCCAGGAAGTGTTTCATAAATGCTGAATACGTGAGATGCAATGCCTTACCAAATTAAATCTCCTGTTCCACCAATTGATAAAACCCCTTTAAAAAGGAAGACAAATGTGTTCGACTTGCTTTGTTTCCAGTGAACACAAACTGGCTCCTAGTCATCAAGTGTTTCTTTTCTAAATGGTCACAGAGCATCTGTTTCATTGGGGATTGACGTTTGGCCCAGTGCTTTGCAATTCCCAGAATCCGCTCCTTACTCTCCTCCCAGTACACACACCCCTTTGAAGACTGGGAAAGCTTTTACTCTGAGTCCTGCAGATTACACATGCTGATCACATCTGCAAATTATTTGACTGTCTCCTCTGATGTCATTGATGAGCTTGGAGGCAAAAATCAATGTAGCGAGATGCTCACAGGCTCTCCTCCTTCTGTGTTATTGAGCTTCTATTTCCTTTTCAAACAATGCTTATTTTCATTTATTGTAATTTGAAGATCATTCTTACGTAGGACAGATTTTTATTGAGAGCTGAGTAATTCTGGCTTCACTCTTGGTTGACATTCTACCATCTTCCCTTAAAAGTGAATCCCGTTCTTCCTGTTCTGAATCTCTCTTAAAAATGGCAATTCTGGCCAGTATGTGGCCCACGCCTGTAATCCCAACACTTAGGGAAGCTGAGGCAGGAGGATCACTTGAGGCTAGGAGTTTGAGACCAGCCTGGCTAACATAGCAGAACACCATCTCTACAAAAAATTTTAAAAATTAGCTGGGTGTCTGGTGGGTGCTGGTAGTTCCAGCTACTCGGGAGGCTGAGGTGGGACAATTGCTTGAGCCTGGGAGTTCAAGGCTGCAGTGAGTTATGATTACACCACTACACTCATGCCAGAGGAACAGAGCAAGATCTTGTCTCAAAACAACAACAAAAAATTGCATTCCTTTTGTGCTGTCTTCTACCAGCTATGCCCTGGCTTCCTTGTTTCCCTCTAGAGGGTTCCCATTACTCCAGCCTTGGGAAATCTCACCCACCGATAATAATAGCAATAACTAACTGATTGAACATATGATTGAGCAGCTATGTGCTAAATTATTATTATTATTATTATTTGAGACAGAGTTTCATTCTTGTTGTGCAGGCTGGAGTGCAATGGCACAATCTCAGCTCACCGCAACCTCCTCAGCCTCCTGAGTAGCTGGGATTACAGGCATGTGCCACCACACCCAGCTAATTTTGTATTTTTAGTAGAGACAGAGTTTCTCCATGTTGGTCAGGCTGGTCTCGAACTCCCGGCCTCAGGTGATTCGCCCGCCTCGGCCTCCCAAAGTGCTGGGATTACAGACGTGAGCCACCACACCTGGCCATGTTAAATTCTTTATGTGTGTTATGTCCAACATTATCGCACAGCAACATTATGGGCCAGATGCTAGCATTATCCCTGTTTTGGATATGAGAAAACAGGCTTGGAAAAATTTAGTAACTTCTCCAAAATTACACAAAATTGGATTATGACACAAGAGTCGGTGATTGCGATACTATGTGTGTTCTAAAGCCCTGCTGCATTTCGACAATGACTTTAGTGCTCTTCAGCAAACCTGTGTGCCTACTATGTGCCCAGCACTGGGCCAGCCACCGGAAATGTACAGACGCACAAGACAGTCCCTGGCCCTGAGTAGCGGAGTCAGGTGGCACGCTAGCCTTCCTGTCCGGGAGTTTTATGCATTCGACAGGGATGTGGCATCTGGGCTAGGATCAGCTTCCTTCCCTGTTCTTCCTGGCTGGCCTGGGCTGGCACTAGTCTCTCTAGTAGACACACATGGCCTTGCCCTCAAAGCCTCTCTCTCTGCCTTGGGCCTGCTTCCACCGTGATTCCCAGAGGACTCCTGTCCTTTTTTTCAGAAGCCTGCCTGGAGCTGCAGAAAGAGAAAAGGGCTAAGTATAAAAATTCCAGATTAATCAACGAGTGGTTGTAGAAGTACATGAAGTAAAAACTAGCCACAGTCCTGAATGAAATTGGAGAGTTGTAAGGGAAACCAAGTGACACCCTGGGGACATGAACATTGAAAGGGCCTACAGAGCCTGGTGTAGTAGAATACTAATGGCCTCTCTATTGTTTAACGATTATGTACCACAGAAAGCATTAGGCACCTTACATGCAGGACCGCAAAGCATTAGGCACCTTACATGCAGGACCTCGCTATTCCCTGTAACACTTTTACGACCTAGGTACTATTGACCCTACTGTACAGCCAAGAGAATGGAGGCTTCAAGCGCTTGAATAAACCTACCCAAGTTTACACAGGTAGTAGTGGTGAAATTGGCATTCGGTTCTAGGACTTTCTGACTCCAAAGTCTATGGTCTTTCAAAGGTAAACCTGAAATAATGCCACCTGCTTTAGTGGATGGACTTTGACATCTATTTTAGCTGTGGAGAAGTTGTTTTTCATTTGCCTCCCAGTTCTCAGCTTATTGCCAGAAATGTGAATGATGAGTAAATCTTACCATGTACAATTGATTTTGCCTGTCTTGGGTATGTCAAAGTGAAAGAGTCAACTGGAAAGCCTTCTTTTCGGATCCCCCGAGTCTATACTCATGTAACTAGCAGCTGGCGCGGAGAGGACTGACAGTGGTTCCCCGAGCAACACAGGAGAACCTTTATGAGGAGAAGACGGTTTTAAGAAGGGAATCGGCTGAGTACGGTGGCTCACGCCTGTAATCCCAGCACTTTGGGAGGCCGAGGCGGGCGGATCACTTGAGGTCAGGGGTTTGAGACCAGCCTGGCCAACATAGTGAAACCCCGTTTCTACTAAAAATACAAAAATTAGCTGGGCGTGGTGGTGCATGCCTGTAGTCCCAGCTACTCGGGAGGCTGAGGCAGGAGAATTGCTGGCGCAAACCCGGGAGATGGAGGTTGCAGTGAACCGAGATCGTGCCACTGCACTCCAGCCTGGGCGAGAGTAAGACTCAGTCTCAAAAAAGAAAAAAAAAAAAAAAAGAAGGGAATCATGGTCAGCAGATCAAACATTTGCAGAGGAGCCAAGAAGATAAGAACTTTTAGAGCTGGCAGTATCCACCCTCGTTCCCATCCCTGCCTCCTGATATGCTACCTGTTCTTCAAGGTCCAACCTAAATTCTTTTTTTTTTTTGAGACTGAATCTCACTCTGTCGCCCAAGCTGGAGTGCAGTGGCATGATCTCAGCTCACCTTGACCTCTGCCCCCCGGGTTCAAGCAATTCTTGTGCCTCAGCCTCCCTAGTAGCTGGGATTACAGGCACCTGCCATTGCCTCCGGCTAATTTTTGTATTTGTAGTAGAGACGCAGTTTCACCATCTTTTTTTTTTTTTTTTTTTTTTTTGAGACGAAGTCTCACTCTTGTCCCCTAGGCTGGAGTACAATGGCACGATCTCAGCTCAATGTAACCTCCGCCTCCTGGGTTCAAGCGATTCTCCTGCCTCAGCCTCCCGAAGTAGCTGGGATTACAGGCGTGTGCCACCATGCCCGGTAATTTTTGTATTTTTAGTAGAGACAGGGTTTCACCATGTTGGCCAGGCTGGTCTCGAACTCCTGACCTCAGGTGATCCACCCATCTCGGCCTCCCAAAGTGCTTGGATTATAGGCATGACCCACCACGCCCAGCCCAACCCAAATTCTTAATGCCTTCCCTGACTTCCACATCCCCAGCCAGGCCAAAGGGATCCCTGCCTTCTCTGCAAAGCCTGTGCTGGATCCTACCCAAGTTCTGCGTCTTGAAGGGTGTGGGGCTCTGAGGATGAAGGGAAAATGGACACTTGTCCTTCAACAGTTGCTGAGCAGAATTGCTTGGCAGGCCCAAGGAAGCCATGTGGAGGATTGGTGGAGGCTGTAACTTTAAGAGCCAGAGTGCCTGAGTTTGACTTCACAGCTGTGCCATGTACTGGCTGTGTGGTCTTGGGGAAGTTGCTTAACCTCTCTGTGCCTCTGTTTCCCCGTCTATCTACATATATACTTTTTGAGATGGAGTCTCACTCTGTTGCCCAGACTGGAGCGCAGTGGCGTGATCTCGGCTTACTGCAACCCCCACCTCTGGGTTCAAGCAATTCTTTTGTCTCAGCCTTCCAAGTACCTGGGACTATAGGCACATGCCACCATGCCTGGCTAATTTTTGTATTTTTAGTAGAGACAGGGTTTCGCCATATTGGCCAATCTGGTCTCGAACTCCTGACCTCAGGTGATCCACCTGCCTCGGCCTCCCTAAGTGCTGGGATTACAAGTGCGAGCCTCTGTAATCTATAAACTATAAAATGAGCCTGGCGATAGTACCTACCACAAGGGAGGTGCTATCATGTTTGATCTGCTGACCATGATTCTCTTCTTAAAACCATCTCCTCGGCCGGGCGCGGTGGCTCAAGCCTGTAATCCCAGCACTTTGGGAGGCCGAGACGGGCGGATCACGAGGTCAGGAGATCGAGACCATCCTGGCTAACACGGTGAAACCCCGTCTCTACTAAAAAAATACAAAAATCTAGCCGGGCGAAGTGGCGAGCGCCTGTAGTCCCAGCTACTCGGGAGGCTGAGGCAGGAGAATGGCGTAAACCCTGGGAGGCGGAGCTTGCAGTGAGCTGAGATCCGGCCACTGCACTCCAGCCCGGGCGACAGAGCGAGACTCCATCTCAAAAAAAAAAAAAAAAAAAAAAAACAAACAAACAAAAAACCATCTCCTCCTGATAAAGGTATGAGGATTAAACAAATTATTATACATAAAGTCCCTGGAGTAGTACCTATCACATAGTGAGAACCCAACTAATGTTAGCTGCTGCTATCTTTCCTATATTCCTAATCTTTTAATTTTATTTAATTATTTTATTGTATTTTTTAGAGACAGAGTCTTGCCCTGTTGCCCAGGCTGGAGTGCAGTGGTGTGATCTCAGCTCACTGCAACCTCTGCATCTCGGGTTCAAGTGATTCTCGTGCCTTAGCCTCCCGAATAACTGGGACTACTGGCACGTGCCACCACACCCGGCTAATTTTTATATTTTTAATAAAGATGGAGTTTCGCCATGTTGGCCAGGCTAGTCTCAAACTCCTGACCTCAGGTGATCTGCCTGCCTTGACCTCGCAAAGTGCTGGGGTTACAGGCGTGAGCCACCACCGCGCCCAGCCCAGTCCCTAATCTTTTTTTTTTTTTTTTTTTGAGACAGAGTCTCGCTCTGTCGCCCAGGCTGGAGTGCAGTGGCCGGATCTCAGCTCACTGCAAGCTCCGCCTCCTGGGTTTACGCCATTTTCCTTCCTCAGCCTCCCGAGTAGCTGGGACTACAGGCACCCGCCACCTTGCCTGGCTAGGTTTTTGTATTTTTTAGTAGAGACGGGGTTTCACCGTGTTAGCCAGGATGGTCTCGATCTCCTGACCTCGTGATCTGCCCATCCCGGCCTCCCAAAGTGCTGGGATTACAGGCTTGAGCCACTGCGCCCGGCCCCGTAATCTTTTTAAATGAAGAAATCCTGGTCCACTTCCCCAGGAACCCTATTTCTCTCTAATTCCAGGATTCTAGTCTTAACCATTCCAAATACCAAAAAATCTTAAGCAAACTTCATTTTACTAGCAAAGTTAACATTTATTGAGTGCTTACTCTGTGTTGGGCACTTGTAAATTTTGCACATATACGAATTGAACTCCCTTAAGGAGGCAGATAGTATCATCATTACCCTCTTATAAAGAAGGACATGGAGGCACAGAGGAACTGGTTGATGGGCCTAAAGATCATGCAGCTAGGTCAGATTGAAGCCAGACAGTGAGTCACCAAGGGGCAAGATGCTTAACTGGCACACTGTGGCCAGAAGTGAGGTGTCCTGTTACTTCTCCCCTGCCAGCATGCAGCAAGCTTGAGGAGTATTTCCTATATTCAGGGTGCACCAGGAGACTCTGCACCCCATATTGAATCCTCCCAACTCCCCAGTGAAGCCATTATGATCATTTCCAGTTTTGGGTTTGTTTTGTTTTATTTTGTTTTTTCTGAGACAGAGTTGCTCTGTTGCCCAGTGGTGTGATCATGGCTCATTCCAGCCTGGACCTCCCTGGCTCAAGTGATCCTCCCACCTCCACCTCCTGAGTAGCTGGGACCACTGGCATGTGCTATCATGCCCGGCAAATTTTTTAATTTTTTTGTAGAGATGAGGTCTCACTATATTGCTCAGGCTGGTCTCAAACTCCCAGGCTCAAGCGATCCTTCTACCTCAGCCACCCAAAGTGCTGAGATTACAGGCATGAGCCACTGCACCCGGCCCCATCTCAATTTCAGACAAAAACACTGAGGCTTAAGGAAGCCGAGCCACAGGCCCAAGTCACCAGCCCGGAAGCGGTGGGGCTGGCCAGGCTTTCTCTGGCAAAGGGCATTGCCCCTGCCACCACAGCACAGCTGTTTCCACATGACAGAAGCCAATACAACTCTTAATTTGACACCTCCAGTCTCAATATAGCCATCACTGGGCCTCTCTGTAGCATGCCTCTCTCGGCCACTGCAGGTTTCTTCCTCCTGAGTGATATGACCTCTGTTTCCTCCTGCTTCTTTGGAGGTCTCGGGTGGGTGCTCTGGGGTTCTGCCAGCTGGGCGTGGTTTCTTCCTCAGCAGCTTTGACATCATCCTCCCCAGACACAGCCAAGGCTGCTTCTAAGGATGAAGGAAAGCGGCGCTTGTCCTCAGCACAGCTGCTGAGCAGAACTGCTTGGCAAGCCCAGGGAGGCCACGTGGAGGAGTGGTAGAGGGTGTGAGTCAGGAGCCAGAGCGCCCTCACTCGGCCCTCTGCATCCCTTCTTCCATCCAGCAACTCCTTTGTTTTTGTTGTTTGTTAGAAATACAAATAACATATGCACACAGTAAACAAACTTTTTGAACAATCTAGAAATGCGTAAAATAACAAGTGAATTTTCTCCCCTAGACCCTCCTCCAGATCCCACTCCTCACAGGTGACTAAGCACTGGTAACACTTTCTGGTATCTCCTTCCAGACCCTTCTAGGTATACATGTGCATGTAAGCATGGATGTGTATATATGTATGTATATATATACAAGACAAAAAGGAATTGTATGCACATGTATATGGTCTTTTGCAATATACCTTGCACTCAGCAATGAATTGTGCCCGCCCGTTCCGTGCCAGCACTCAGTCATTTTTATGGCTGCTTAGAATGCCATTGTCTTGATTTCTGTCAATTTAATTATTGAGTCGCCCCCTGCAGGTCTCTACTGATAGATACATAGATATAGATATAGATATAGATATAGATATAGATATAGATATAGATATAGATATATAGATATATATACACACATACACACACATATCTTATATATTATATAATATATCTTATATATCTTATATAATATGTATCTTATATATTATATAATATATATCTTATACATTATATAATATGTATTTATATATAAAAATAAAACCAAATTTCCATTCAGTGAGCCAGCACAATCTTGGCTCACTGGAGCCTCAGCCTCCTAGGCTCAGGCGATCCTCCCACTTCAGCCTTCCTAATAGCTGGAACTACAGACACATGCCACCATAGCTGGCGAATTTTTAAATTTTTCTAGAGATGGGGTCTCACTATGTTGCCCAGGCTGGTCTCAAACTCCTGGACTCAAGCGATCCCCTTGCCTCTGCCTCCCAAAGTGCTCGGTTACAGGTGTGAGCTACCATGCCTGGTACACATTTGGTCATTTCCTAAAAAGTTAAAAGATTAGGTGATGAGACACCATCTACTCCATCGCAAGAGCTAGAACAGACTTGCGTCTTCAGAGTTTCAAAATGCCAGGACTTATCATAGTAACAATAACTTTTGATGACGATAATAATAACCAAGAGTAATATATAGTGGGCTTTTCTTTATTTTATTTTGTATTTTTTTCGAGACAGAGTCTTACTCTGTCACCCAGGCTGGAGTGTAACAGCGTGATCTAGGCTCACTGCAACCTCTGCCTCCCGGGTTCAAGTGATTCTCCTGCCTCAGCCTCTCAAGTAGCTAGGATTACAGGTGCATGCCACCACACCTGGCTAATTTTTTTGTATTTTTTTGTAGAGATGGGGTTTCACCATGTTGGCCAGGCTGGTCTTAAACTCCTGACTTCAAGTGATCCACCTGCCTTGGCCTCCCAATGTGTTGGGATTACAGGAGTGAGCCACCACGTTCAGCCTATAGTGTACTTTTCAAAAACATGATCTTACTCAATTATATCACAGAATACCACAATTAATAAAAGACCCCCCAAATAAATATAGTTAAACTCTTGTAAGAATTTTTTAAAAAGAATAGAAGAAAAAGGAGGGGCTGTGGAGCTAAGCTGGGTAAGGAGAGAGAGTAGATGGGGGTGACCGGCAGTGGCATTGCCCTAGGTGCAGTGGCTTGAAGGTCGTAGTGATGAGAACTGAGGGAAAGACTGGGAACTGAATGGAGAGTGGAGCCCTAGAAACCGAGATTGTGGAGGGGCAGACAATTCTTGATGAAGCCGGCCTGCAAGTCGTGACGTGTTGGTGTGTGGCCGGGAAGGTCCAGAGAGGTGGAGAGAGGAGGTCACAGAACTGAGCAGCCAAGAAGTGGGAAGGGTTCTCTAGGCGGATATTGGAATCACCAGGTATTCTGATAGGGCCCATGTCAGAGTGACTGGCAGCCAGGAGCTCCTCCCCGACTAGCCGGTTGACCCTGGCTACAGACAGCAATTGTCAGTGCCCACCTTGGAATCTTTTTCATCCTGGCCTCCACTCTGCCTCTAACTCTCCAAGAAGGTACAAGGGAGGCAGACTGTCCCCTTCTCTAGTGGAGAACCCAGCTCTCCCAGAGCGGGAGACCCCTGAGACCATCGAGTGTTCGCTGCACTGGCCTCGCAGGTCACGGCGAACACATCCCTGGAATCCCTACTTGTTGGAACTCTGAATACATGACAGGCTTTGGGCCCACTCTGGAACCTACCGAGGAAGTGGTTTCCCCCTGGAAATGGAGGGAAACTGTTAAACTCTCTACCTGTTAAAATGCCCATCTGCTAAGGAGAATTGGTACTCACCAAGGTGTCACATTCCTCCAGTAGCGAGCGAGCATTTCCTGAGCTCGGAGCCTGAAATGAGGTGCTCAGGACAGACAGTGCCTGTGGCTTGGAAGTGTGATGTCAGGGTAGGGACTCTTCTCCCCATTGCACGCAGGACATAGCAAAGGTTCAGAGGTTATGTGGTTTGCTTGATAACTCACAGCAGGAAATGCAGAGTGGAGATTCACACCCAGGCTGTTGTGACTGGAGTCTGAGCTTTCTCATGCGTATGTCTCATCCCTCCCTAAGCTGGGAGCTCCTTGAGGACAGGGACAGATTCAGATCTGGTGTCCTCTCAGCAGTTAGTGTGTCCCCCCGCCCAGAATCAGCCTTCAATAAATGATGGGGCCGGGCGCAGTGACGCACTCCTGTAATCCCAGCACTTTGGGAGGCTCAGGTGGGAGGATAGCTTGAGTCTGGGAGGTGGAGGCTACAGTGAGCTGTGATTGTACCGTTGCACTCCAGCCTGGGTGATAAAGCAAGACCCTGACTCAAAAAAATAAAATAAAATAAAAAGTGATGATTAGTGACTCAGCCCTTCTTTCCCCCTGCCTCTCCTCTTGGGACCCTTCGTCCCTACTTCAGACCCCCCAGTACCCTCAGGCAGCCCTTGGCCCTTCCTCCCGCTGTGGAGACCAGTTCCTCTTGAAGGTGTTGTGGGTTGTGTTATCTAATTGACTATGAAGAGAGCTGGAGCCAGGGGTTCTACCCAAAGTGATGGCTTCTCCTCCTCCTGGGCCTTCTAGGAAGAAAGCTGACCATACGCAGACCACTGTGGAGGAGGGGCGGTTCTGTGCCAGCAGCTCCTTTCGGGAGCCCGTTAACTCTCACCCAGGGTGACCTGCCTCGCGTAAGGCAGGCGGTGGTCATCATGGGGCTGACAGAGGGCCGGTGCGATGTTCAGGGCAGCTTAACCTTCTTCCTCCCCTGTTGCCTTAGATAATCCTGAACTTCACATCCCTGGACCTGTACCGCAGCCGCCTGTGCTGGTACGACTACGTGGAGGTCCGAGATGGCTTCTGGAGGAAGGCGCCCCTCCGAGGTAACAGCACCAGCCACCCCCTGCCCCCTCCATGCTGATTCCCTCTCTGAACCACCCTCATCACACTCTTCATCTCCCTCCAGGGCCCAACACTGGCCAGGGATGACATCCTGGTGTGGGAGCCAGGAGTCCTGGCATCATTAGTCCCAGCTAGCTGCGTTGCTCACTTGCTGTGTGACTTTAGGCAAGTCCTGTCCTCTATCTGGACTTCAGAGTCCCCAGTGCAGTCTTCTGGGCCTCCCTGTGAAGTCGGCTGTCACCCAGTGGGTGCAAGGAGTCATCGGAATTGACTGAGAGAGACAGACAGGCTGTTCTGTGCATCCACGTGGCCCCAGGCTCTCTTCCTCATCTGGGCACTTTCACAGGCTCCACTGTTTTTTTCTGTCTGCCCTTCTGGTTTTTGAGTGCCCACAGTGCAGCCTGGCTCAAAAGAGAGTCATCATAACCTGCCAGCCCATCTCCTAACTAACTCACTGCCGAGGGCTGCACAGTGGGTGCCGTGGCCCGACTTTGTTTGCATAGGATACTTTGTCCCAAGGAGGGTAGGGGGCAGGAGGTGAGTCAGTGGGAATAAGTGGGTCAGAAGCACAGAACAGAAGGTGCTTTAATGAACCTAGAATTAGGGCAAAGGGAGGCAGGTGATCCTAGAGGGTATTTGCAGCAAGCCCGAGGAGCTATATGAATCTCCTCCTAGCTGGACATGATCATAAGGAGCTCAGGACCACTCTGTGGGCAACAGAGCCTCTTCTCCTCAGCCTGCGCCTAAAACAGCCAGACAGATCTTGCTAACCTCTATTTTCACCCCAGTTTCCGATATTTAAATATTTCTTTTTGGTCACTCAAAGCAGCTGGCCTCACAACACTTCCTCTCGCAGACGTGTTAGGGTTTTCCAAGACGGGAGTTTCTTTTTCATAACTTACATTCCTGGGCCAGCACCCTCTGTCCCTTACTGAATGTTGGGAAACACCGGCCTTATTAGGAACACAACTCATTCCTAGTTGATTCTTGACTACAAAGAATTCCACAGATGGCCGACCTCATCCACTTATGTTGATTCTTATTCATTTTTATTTCAAAGTGGACATTTTCTGATGTAGTCCCCAGATTCTGGGATTTATTTAGGGTCCTGGGGCATCCCTGGCATTCGAACAAATAAAAGCATGTCTGTGGGGGCAGTTTGTAATGTGTAAAGAAGGTCATGTTTATTTCTGATTATATTTCTGATTTTATTTCTAATTTGGTCTCTTCTTTGCGTAGAGATCAAATAAGAAAAGGTAAATAATGATGGTAATATGCTCTTTAGAAAGGTAAATAGAACACATATATAGTTGGACATTATAAAGATCTACCTTGGCCACACCTGAAATCCCAGCACTCTGGGAAGCCAAGGTGGGTGGATCACCTGAGGTCAGGAGTTTGAGACCGGCCTGGCCAACATGGCAAAACCTCATCTCTACTAAAAATATGAAAATTAGCTGGACATGGTGGCAGATGCCTGTAGTCCCAGCTACTTGGGAGGCTGAGGCAGGAGAATTTCTTGAATCCAGGAGGCAGAGGTTACAGTGAGCTGAGATCGCACCACTGCACTCCAGCCTGGGTGACAGAGCGAGACTCCATCTCAAAAAAATAAAATAAGATAAAATGAAAAATAAAGATCTACCTTTCCTCCTAGAAATAGACTCATATCCTATCCCTCAAGTGGTCTGTGGCTCTCCAAAGTCAAGCTGGACTTTGGACCAGACAGAAGCCAACCGGAGGGTGTACAGTCTTGAGAATGTGTGAAGTAGGGTGGCCACAGATCAGGGCCCAAGCACCCACGCCTCCTGGAGAGGTGGGGCCTCTATAGGGGGTATCCTCGGGGTTCACCACTCTTTCATCCACACTGTCTGTGCAGGCCGCTTCTGCGGGTCCAAAATCCCTGAGCCCATCGTCTCCACTGACAGCCGCCTCTGGGTTGAATTCCGCAGCAGCAGCAATTGGGTCGGAAAGGGCTTCTTTGCAGTCTACGAAGGTACTGAGGAAGGCGGTGGGCAGGAGGGGTCAGATAGGAGGTCTCTGGGCATCCTAGAACATCCCTCCTGGCACCTGAGGGGCAAGACCGTGGGTCCCCAAGGGAAGAAGCAGAGAGAATGATGGGATTGCCTGGGACTGGGGGGTTGGTGGGGAACTGAAAAGCTGGGGGACGTGGGAGGGACTGGAGGAGTGGGGAAAAGAGCTCCCCAGCAGGGCAGAGCATGCTGACTCACCACCCCTTCCCACCCTATCCTGTGTCCCCACAGCCATCTGCGGGGGTGATGTGAAAAAGGACTATGGCCACATTCAATCACCCAACTACCCAGATGATTACCGGCCCAGCAAAGTCTGCATCTGGCGGATCCAGGTGTCTGAAGGCTTCCACGTGGGCCTCACATTCCAGTCCTTTGAGGTAGGTCATCGGCCCTGTGATCTGACATTTGAATCCTGCAGTCGCTCCCTGGGACAGCTGCCTCTCTTTGGGCTCCCTGGGGGTGGGTCTCTGGCAGCCAGAGCCCCTTCCACTGATGAAGCCTCAATGCCTAGATTGAGCGCCACGACAGCTGTGCCTACGACTATCTGGAGGTGCGTGACGGGCACAGTGAGAGCAGCACCCTCATCGGGCGCTACTGTGGCTACGAGAAGCCTGATGACATCAAGAGCACATCCAGCCGCCTCTGGCTCAAGTTCGTCTCTGACGGGTCCATTAACAAAGCGGGCTTTGCCGTCAACTTTTTCAAAGGTGCCTCCTCTCCTACTCTCCCCTGCCCCAAGTTGCTCCGTGACCTTCATTCCTTCTTCATTCACTCATTCAACACGGAGACTCTAGCAGGCATATGGATGCCAGTGAGACCCCAGGGATGTGCCCTTAAGAAGCTCAGGGCTAGCTGGGGAGAAGAGGTCCCCCAATGTGGATTAGAGGCAGGACCTGCTGTAGGACTCAGGGAGGAAAAAAGGCAGTTGGAGGTTTTTTTTTACCTGTGTGACCTTGGGCAAGATATTCTCCCTGAACCTCAGTTTCTCATCTGTAAAATGGGCACAGTAACAGTCCGTCCGCCACAGGCTTCACATAAGGATTGATGGAGAAATGAAAGAGGGGTCCTTAGTCAAGGAACAGCACATGAGAGATACCAGCCCAGTCCATGTGCTCAGAAGGAAGGCTCTGTGGGGTCCCTCTGTGGGGTTCCAGCCACTGGGGAGCTGGGTGGGTCTTGGGGCTGAGTGGACAAGTGAGGCTCACAGCCAATTTCTTCCCTTGAATGGGGGTGAGGGGTGGTCATAAGAAGCATGAGGGACCCTGGACTTGACTCCCAAGCAGAGGTGGGAAGAGCGACCAGGCCCCTGCCTGGGGTCTGTGACACCCTTTCCTTCCCACCACAGAGGTGGACGAGTGCTCTCGGCCCAACCGCGGGGGCTGTGAGCAGCGGTGCCTCAACACCCTGGGTAGCTACAAGTGCAGCTGTGACCCCGGGTACGAGCTGGCCCCAGACAAGCGCCGCTGTGAGGGTGAGTGCCCCCAGACTGCCTCCGACCCTGTTCTCTCCCTGGCCCCAGCCCACCTGCCCAGATTTTTTTTTTTTTTTTTTTTTAGACAGGCTCTTGCTCTGTCACCCAGGCTGGAAGTACAGTGGCTCAATCTTAGCTCACCACAGTCTCCAACTCCTGGGCTCAAGCAATCCTCTCACCTCGCCTCCCAAGTAGCTGGGACTACAGGCGCACACCACCTTGCCCAGCTAATTTTTAAAACTTTTTTGTAGAGATGGGGTCTTACTTTGTTGCCGAGGCTAGTCTCAAACTCCTGGCCTCAAATACTTCTCCTGCCTCGGCCTCCCGAAGTGCTGCGATCAGAGGCTTGAGTCACTGCCAAGATTTCTTATGCCCTTGGACAGACCCCTTCCTGGAAAAGCTAGATGGATACCCCAACACTCTTTTCATAGCTCATGGATAAGAACTACATGTCACATTGCAACCCCAAGAACACACTGTCCCCTGTAGGCTGCATTCTGGCTTTGGGTTTCTTTTGTTTTTTCATTCCTGTGTGGTTTTTTGGGTTTTTTTTTGTAAATGACCATCTTGACCTGCTAATTGATATCACCACCCACTAAGGTGTTATGATCTACAGGTTGGGAAACCCCTGTTGTGGGACAGGCACTGTTTCTGCCTCTCCACGCGTGGTCCTGAGATGCTGGGGACAGCACTCTGAGGCTAATGGCTCCAGCTCACTAGGCCAATCTTGCCGTGCCCCTGAGCCGCTCCCTTTCCTGCACCTCCCAGGACCGCCCCTCCCTAAACTGCTTTCCCTGAGCCCCTCACTCCCCTCACTCCCTCTTGGCAGATCCTTGGCCTGTTCATTTGCAGAGAAGATAGAAATGGCCACACTTATGACCCCTTAGTTCCCCCACTCCTCCCTACAGGCTCACCCCTGAAGACACCGAACCCACCCTGCCTCCTCCCGTCTGCCCCAGAGGGACCAGACACAGGTCCCTGAGCCTTGGGGAATCCACAGGCTCCCCATCTTCTCCTTACTGCTTCCCAGCCCACGTCTCAGCCCTTTCCCATGGCAGGGGCTCCCCGCAGATGATGCCACCTTCCTTGTCCCTGCAGCTGCCTGTGGCGGATTCCTCACCAAGCTCAACGGCTCCATCACCAGCCCAGGCTGGCCCAAGGAGTACCCCCCCAACAAGAACTGCATCTGGCAGCTGGTGGCCCCCACCCAGTACCGCATCTCCCTGCAGTTTGACTTCTTCGAGACAGAGGGCAATGATGTAAGTGCCCACCGGGGGCTGAGGTGGGACAGGAAGCTGTGAGGCGTGGGCATTCAGCTCGATGCCTGCTTCATGTCCTCTGAGAGCAGGCCCAGCAGAAACACTCTGCAAATGTCAAGGAGAGACTGCTCTCAGCTCGGGAAACACAGGAGGGAGGGCCCCGAAGGGGGTGGAGGAACATGTGGCAAGTGGGAGGAAGTGTGGAGGGGTGTGGAGCAAGGGAAGGCTTAGGGCTGGCTTGGGGAGCACAGGAGGATCCAGTGATGGGGAGCAGCTAAGTCAAGGCTAAAGGATGTGCAGAGCAGAGAGCTTCCCAAGGGCGGAAGTAGTCAAGAGAGGCTTCCTGGAGGAGGCAGGCCTGGAGCTGGGCTCCCCTGCAGGTGTGCAAGTACGACTTCGTGGAGGTGCGCAGTGGACTCACAGCCGATTCCAAGCTGCATGGCAAGTTCTGTGGTTCTGAGAAGCCGGAGGTGATCACCTCCCAGTACAACAACATGCGCGTGGAGTTCAAGTCCGACAACACCGTGTCCAAAAAGGGCTTCAAGGCCCACTTCTTCTCAGGTATCCCCGGACTGCCCAGCTCCTAGCCCCGCCTCTCCTCGGAGAACAGTGCTCCCTTTCTCCCTGCCCCTGCACCCCTGTACTCCCCAGACCTCCCTGGTGCCAGGCAGGCAGAGTCTGCCCCCTGCTCCCCACCACTTCCCTCCCCCATCAAGCCAGCCCTTCTGATATCCAAATCCCATTATTCCTGAGCCCTCAGGGTTGTAATGACTGGGGCCTGAGGATGGGTAGAATATAAGCATTCAGAAATCAGCACCCAGAAGCGAAGAAAAGGGTATTCCAGGTGTCAGGAGCTGTACAAGCCAAGGCCTGGGAGAGGGCAGGTCCTAGGAACAGGCAGTTCAAGAATGTGGGTGGATGGAGGAGAGGCAGGTGTTTGCCTTGGACTGTGTGGGGCAGAGTTTCTGGCAGTGGCAGACTTCTAATCAGACCCTCTACAAGCCACATAGGTTCATACTGGGGCCTTCAGAAAGATGAGTCGATAGGTTCACACTGGGGCCTTCAGAAAGATGAGTAGTGGCTGGGTGCAGTGGCTCACGCCTGTAATCCGAGCACTCAGGGAGGCTGAGGTGGGAGGATCACTTGAGCCCAGGGGTTCAAGACCAGCCTAGACAACATAGCAAGACCCCATCTCTATAAAAAATTTTAAAATTAGCAGGGTGTAGTCATGTGTGTCTGTAGTCCCAACTACTTAGGAGGCTGAGATAGAAGGATTGCTTGAGCCCAGGAGTTTGAGACTGCAATGAACAATGATCTCATCACTCACTCCAGACCCTGTTTCTAAAAATTTTTTTTAAAAAGGAGAAGGATGAGTCACCTGCTTCCTTCAATACCAAAGCCTTGGGACTCCGCTGAGCCAGTGGGCAGGAACTCAGATCCAATTAGCACATGTTGATTGACAGCTGCCCCACCTAAGGCCTGGGCTCCAGTCCCTTGGCCTCATTTGGGCCTTTGATGGCCCCATCTTCGGGTGGTCTCAGGGGTGATCAGCAGCCCCTGGCCCAGCCTCTCTGAGCTGATCCTCCGGGTCCAGGAGATCTCCCCTTCTTTGTGAATCACTCATCCCTTCACCCTGGGGTGAGGCTGTAAGGTAGCTGGTGGTCCCCAGAGGTAACAGGACACAGGCCCATGCAGTGAAGGGTATGAATGGAGTGGAGTTGGGGAGAGAGGGAGGTCAGGGTCTGGCTGGAGCAGGCCCATGGATCCTCACTCCGAGCCTGCCTGCTGGGCTGGACAGGGAATAGGCAGGAAGGCAGGATGCCCACGGCTGAGTCCATGCTGCCTTCCTTCTCCCCTCCTTCGCCCAGGGTCCTGCATCCTCAAGCCCCCTCTGTGGCTGCCCTGCACCCCTGCCTGACCCCTGGATGCCATGCACCTGCCCCTGCACTGGCTCCCTGCTTGGCACTGCCAGCCACCCTGCTCTGCCCGTTGACCTCCTACCCCCAGCCCCCGCTTGCTGAGACCCTCCCCATGCCAAGCCAATTTCTTCCTTCCCTGTGCCCACCTGGGACTCCTAAGAGGTGCTCGCCAGAGGGCTGAGAGGATGTAACACCTGCTCAGGGGCAGGCTCTGCCCCGGGAAACCATTACCTGCTTACTCTCGTCTCTTTCTGCCCTTCTGTTGCTCCAGTCTTGGAGGGGGCAGGGGACCGACACTCACATCTGTCAGGCCTGGAGTTACTGCTCTACCCCATGCCCCGGTCGACACTATGCCCGCCCCACCCTCAGCCCTGCACAGAGACACACACGCCCACACGCACACACATGTGCACACACATTGCCCCACCGCACAAGAAACCTGCAGAGGACCCCCACTGGGGGCATCGAGGCTCAGCCCTCAGGGCCTGGGGCATCTGACTCTGGCCCCCGAGAAGGGGGGCTATTTGGACTTTTGGGACACCCACCGAGGAGACCCTAAGCCAAGAAGGAGAAGAAAGAGCCTGAAGACCTTCAGTCTGACCCCTGCCACCTTCCGGGGCATTTGGGCACTGTAGGGTGAGTGCCACCTCCTTGCTTGGGCCCATGCCCACCTCCTCCACCCCACCCCCCTGCAACCTGCTCCCCCCAGCTCCCAGGTGAGGCTGCCCACTCCTGCCCCGGACACTGAAGCAGGACTCACTTTCCCCCACTCATTCATCCAGCCATTCACGTACCTGTCCATTTGCATTTGGCAGGTGTAATTTTACCCCTGCTGTGTACCAGGCACTGGGCTGGGTTTCTAGGGCACACATGTGAGGAAGGGATGGAGCGAAGACTTTGCTCAGTCTGTAAGCCGGGTCCCCCAAAGCTTCTAGCACAGTCACTGGAGATGTCCTCAGTGAACCCCAGGATGGCTTGCAGGGTGCCCTTCACCCCCACATTTTCTGCAGGGCTGATTCAAAGGCAGCTCATGGAGGGCTGTTGATCAGGCCCCCTCTGATGTGTTAACTGAGCAAGAACCCTTGAGAAGGACTTGGGGACTCCACCTCTTGGCCTGGGTTCCTATGGCCCCTCGGGGTCTAGCCTACCTGGTCATGGGTTGGAGAAGCAGGGCCTTCTGGAAGCCGATGTTCCAGCCCTTGGGCCCCCGTCCTGATGGGGATCAGGAATAGGCCCCCTTGCACAGATCCCCGCCTGGCCAGTTCAATGCCAGCAGGCATCTTTCCACCTCATGGTTCATCTCGGGAATTCTGGGAGTCCACTGGGATCCCTCACCTTCTTCCCTGGATATGCCCGCTTCTATGCCATGCACACCATCCCCCAAGTGACCACAGACAGACCTGAGTGTATGTGGCTGTGGCACACACACCCGTGACCATGTGCACTTCTGTGCTTTGGGGCACAGATTGTGTGTTTGTCGTGTGAGTGTATGTGTGGGTCTCTGACACGTGGCCGTTGCCCCTCTGCGAGCCATCTGCTAATGAGCTACATCTCTGCCTTTACACATGACGTTGTATCCAGGTCTAGGTGTCCATGCACCTGTGTGTGCAGATGTGTCCTGTCCCTGGGTGTGTCTGTGCCTGTCTGTGCGTTGATATCTGTGTGTGCCTCCTCACACATAGGTGGGAGTGCAGAGTGTGTATTCTTTGTATGCACCTGTACACAGGCTGGGCGGGCAAGTGAGGATGTGTGTGTAGTTGGCTGTGTCTGTATCTGTATTTGCATGGTGTATTGGAGCTGTGTGTCTGTGCATATGTGGGTAGTGTATACCATGTGCATATGTATGTGTGTGCCTGTGGACCAGCACCTGTGTTGCCACATTTGGGTAACAGTACATCCATGCACTGGGTCTGCAGGTGTATTTGTGAGTGTGTGTGTCTGTCTAACACACTCTGTAGATGTTGCCGCCTGAATGAGAGCCAGAGTGGAGCTCTCCCAGCCCTTCCCAAGTACTGCTCCCCTCCACCGACGACTCCCCAGTTCTCTCCTTCCCTGATGCAATGCACACCTAGTGGGCTATGCGTGCCGTCCCTCCAGGCCTTCTCCTGCCACAGGCTCTGTCTCTGTCCCGTCGCTGTGCCTTCTGCCCCTGCTAACCCAGCCCTCCGTGCCCTGGCTGCGCCCAGACATGGCCACCCCGCATGTATGTCCGCCTGCCCTCCCGTCCCACCCTGCCCTCGGACCCACCTCGGAGGCCCTGGGTCTGGTTTTCACTGCTGTCCCTCCCTGGCCCCTGCCCTCCACCCCCACCCCTTGGTCCCTGTTCTCCTTCTCTCTCTCGTTTCAGAAAAGAGGCCAGCTCTGCAGCCCCCTCGGGGACGCCCCCACCAGCTCAAATTCCGAGTGCAGAAAAGAAACCGGACCCCCCAGTGAGGCCTGCCAGGCCTCCCGGACCCCTTGTTACTCAGGAACCTCACCTTGGACGGAATGGGATGGGGGCTTCGGTGCCCACCCACCCCCCACCTCCACTCTGCCATTCCGGCCCACCTCCCTCTGGCCGGACAGAACTGGTGCTCTCTTCTCCCCACTGTGCCCGTCCGCGGACCGGGGACCCTTCCCCGTGCCCTACCCCCTCCCATTTTGATGGTGTCTGTGACATTTCCTGTTGTGAAGTAAAAGAGGGACCCCTGCGTCCTGCTCCTTTCTCTTGCAGTCTGCTTGTCCATGTGTCTGTTTTTCCACTTGTCCATCTGTCCAGTAAGCAGGTAATGGTGACCCATGCTGGTCCGCTCGGACCCCCGTCCTCCTCTCCCCACAGCTGGGCCCCACTCAGCTGGTCCTGCTGGACGCCCCTTTGGACCCCCTTGTCGCCTGGCCTCCCACTCCCCACCGCCTGGCCTGGCCAGCTCTGGCCAGCTGTTGCTCTGTCCCGGTGGGAGAAAGCCCAGCCAGGCCTCCACTTCCCCTGGGGCGTCCAGACCTCAGCCCTGCACAGACCCAGCGTCTGCCCTTATTTGCTCCCCTGCAGACAAGGACGAGTGCTCCAAGGATAACGGCGGCTGCCAGCAGGACTGCGTCAACACGTTCGGCAGTTATGAGTGCCAGTGCCGCAGTGGCTTCGTCCTCCATGACAACAAGCACGACTGCAAAGAAGGTACGGGCTGCATGCCAGGGGCGTCTGGGCTTGAAGGACCCGCTGCTGGCAGTGGAAGGCCAGCGGGTCATCTCTGTCGGCCTCCGTTTAGATTCTGGGGCCCGAGTGATCTCTGAGGCCCCATCGTTCCCCCTCCTGCAATGTCACACGCTCACTTCTGTTGCCCACATTAGGAGAGGAGGAGCTCACGGCTGCTTCGAGGCTTCATTTTCAGACTTTTCTAGTTTGCGCTTCTTAAAATGTCCAAGTCTCTTTGTGACTTCCCACTGGCACAGAGGCAAGAAAGGATAGTGGGTAAGAGCACAGTCTCCAGAGCCAGGTGGCCTGGCCCAGCCCTGCTGCTTCGCTAGCTGTGTGCCTTTGAGTGACTCTTTACCCTCTCTGTGCCTTGATTTGCTCCTGCGTAAAATGTAGATAATAATAATAGTACCCACCTCAGAGGGGCATTGGGAGCTTGACATGCCCCAAGCAGGGCCTGGCTCACCGCAAGCACAGTGGCATCTGTTACCATTATCGGTCACACTTATAACCCCTGGGGATGCTCAGAACAGGGCCACTGCCTTCCTGGCAGTGAAGCCCTGCACACATTTAAAAATAGCTCTAGGCCAGGCGCGGTGGCTCATGCCTGTAATCCCAGCACTTTGGGAGGCCGAGGCGGGAGGATCTCTTGAGCTCAGGCATTCAAGACCAGCCTAGGCAACATAGTGAGACCCTGTCTCTATTTTATTTTTAAACAGGTTTTGAAACTAAAAATAAAGTAAAATAGGCCGGCGCAGTGGTTCACACCTGTAATCCCAGTACTTTGGGAGGCTGAGGCGGGCAGATTGCTTCAGCCCGGGAATTAAAGACCAACCTGGGCAACGTGGCGAAACCCCATCTCTGCAATAAATACAAAAAATTAGCTGGGTGTAGTGGTGCATGCCTGTAGTCCCAGCTACCCTGAAGGCTGAGGTGGGAGAATCACCTGAGTCTGGGGAGGCTGAGGCTGCATGAGCCGAGATCACACCACTGCACTCCAGCCTGGGTGACAGAGTGGGAAAAAACAAATAAAAATATAAATAAATAAATAAAGCAAAATAAAAACAGCTCTCAGGGCATCACCAGCCTGGGTGACAGACTGGGAAGAAATAAATAAATAAATACATAAAGCAAAATAAAAACAGTTCTCAGGGCATCACCAGTATCCCCTAATACCTCCTGGGACTTGATACCTCACAGGCCCGCTCTAAGTCAGGGATTCCCCTGTGGCCCTTGCCTGCTGGGTGTGTCCAATCCCAGCAGCACAACATAGACTTGCCACTACCACTGAACGTCTGTGTGACTTTGGGTGAGTCACTCAACCTCTCTGTGTTTCAGTTTCCTCATCCATGAAATGATAAAAAATGATAGGACCGGGCGCAGTGGCTCACGCCTGTAATCCCAGTACTTTGGGAGGCCAAGGTGGGCGGATCACTTGAGGTCAGGAGTTCAGGACCAGCTTGACCAACATGATGAAACCCCATCTCTACTAAAAATATAAAAAATTAGCCGGGTGTGGTGGCACGCACCTGTAATCCCAGCTACTCAGGAGGCTGAGGCAGAAGAATTGCTTGAACCTGGAAGGCAGAGGTTGCAGTGAGCCGAGATCATGCCATTGCACTCTAGCCTGGGCAACAGAGCAAGACTCCATTTCAAAAACTAAAATTAATAAAAATGACGCCTACCTTGCAAGGTACTAAGCTTTATAGACATGGCTCTGAGCCCTTAGCACCATGCTTGGCAAGTGATTCTTCTTACCCTGGTTAGGTTGACAACCCAGGTATAAACAGATGCGCTGCTCACAAGCAGACACAGAACCGAAGGCCTCAACAATGAACCAGTGGACAGTCGAGGGCTTCCAACCCTGTGACCTCAGGCTTCCCAAATACACAGTTCCTGAGTCATGGAACTAGCTAGAGGGGACCTTATACTGATGTTGTCTAAACTGTATTCTGCCTCTGTACTCCCTTGTGTCAAAAGATGGTTTGGTAAAAAACAGAATCCATAAAATACCCAGGACAAGGGTGAAGCTCCTGGAGAAGATGGACTGTTTACCTTTCCATCTGCTGATTCACCTAAGAAGCACGTGTGGTTTCTTACTCAGGTGGTAGGTTAATTACAGATCCCTAAGCATTTCCTGATTCCTACAGAGGACCCAGCACTTTGCAAAGATCTGTAGGGAATTCAAGACAGGAGCCCCTCTATTCCCATGGAGATTGCAGCCTAGCTGGGGAGAGACATGGGTGTGCAAGGAACACAGGGGGCATGGCAGGCCAGAGCGCAAAAAGGGAGGGCAGGGGGCTGTGTGAACTCACTGATGGGTAATTGTGACAGCTCATGGTTCAAGTGTGGGTAGACAGGAGCTTCACCTGCCTCCACCAGGGACTTGCAAAGGCCCTGTTTTCGGGGCTCTCGTGCTGTATCTTGCCCATCCTTTTCCCCACCAGCCATAGTGCCTGGCCGCCTCTTTCCCCAAGTGAAACCTGTCCGATGACATGATCATGAATAATGATCATCAGCTTTTAAATTTGAGTTGGGGCCGGGCGTGGTGGCTCATGCCTATAATCCCAGCACTTTGGGAAGCTGAAGGGGGCGGATTGCCCGAGCTCAGGAGCTCGAGACCAGCCTGGGCAACATGGCAAGCCTGTAGTCCCAGCTGCTTGGGAGGCTGAGGTGCAAGAATTGCTTGAACCTGGGAGGCGGAGGTTGCAGTGAGCCAGGATCACGCCACTTCACTCCAGCCTGGGCAACAGAGCAAGACCCTGTCCACCCCCCGCTACAAAAAAAAAAAAAAAAAAATGAAAATCGAGTCGGGGAAGCCATGCTTTTCAGAGGCAGAAGTCAGATTGCCGTGGATTGAGGAGATCAGATCAGCAGTGAGAGTGGCTGTAGCAAGTGTTCCGGAAGGCAAGCTGGAAAGAAAAGGAGAGAGGATGGGCTGTAGCTGGAGGGGCCTGGGAGAGCTCTTTCAGGATGTGTGAAGGTTCTGAGGCTGCAGAGCTGAGGGAGAGCGTGAGGCTGGATCATTTGTGGTGTGAGGGTTCCCAGGTGTAAGCAGCAATGAGCTGCAGCTCCCGGAAGGGCAGTCCATCCTGACGGGGAGGAGGGACACTTGAGGCTGCAGGGCAGCAGGGCAGGTGGGTTTGCAGGTCGGAGTCCGGAGGTTGAAACCATTCATAGTGGAGGGCCCTGGCTTTCTCAGGAGATAGGAGAGAGGTGGTCTACCACTGGGAGCTGACACAGTAGCTTGAGGACGAGGCTGGATGTTTGCAGCAGTTACTAAGGAGGTGAGAGATGGAGCTGGTAAAGGCCAAATCCAAAGAGTGTCAAGTGGTCTGGGGGCCCAGGTGAGGCTGGAGCCACAGGTGGGGTTTTCTAAGATGGTGCTGTGCAGAACCGGAGATGCAGGGCCACGCAGGGTGCAGAGGAGCAGGCTGGGTGGTCAGCCCTGCAGTCAGTTAAGTCAATCGAGGAGGAAATACTGGGAGAGAATAGAAAGATCAAGACCCTGGAGGTCTCTCTAAAATTAAGAGGCCAGCCGGGCACAGTGGCTCATGCCTGTGACCCTAGCACTTTGGGAAGCTGAGGCAGGAGGATCGCTTGAAACCAGGAGTTTGAGATCAGTGTGGGGAACATAGTGAGACCCCATCTCTACAAAAACTAAAAATGAAAAAAATTACCCAGGTGGCATGCCTGTAGTCCCAGCTACTTGGGAGGCTGAGGCAGGAGGATCACTCGAGCCTGGGAGCTCAAGGCTATGGTGAGCTATGATCGCACCACTGCACTCCAGCCTGGGTAGCAAAGTGAGAACCCGTTTTTGTTTTTGTTTTTTAATTTTAATGAAGCCGAATGACCATGGTCAGGAAGGTGGGTCCTGAGCACCCCAAGGAACAGGAAGTGGCCACAGAGGGGTGATGTGTTTGTGATGTGGAGAAACAGTGGATGATGACAAAGCCCTCAAGGAACTGAGAGGCTGTCTTGGGTGGACCATTATGTGTCTGTTGACTTCACCTGGGAGGGTAGCAGGAGTGGGGGTGGGGAGAACTGAGTCAGGTGTCAAAGTCCCCTGTGACTGTCCAGGCTGCTGGAGATCAGTGGATGACAGCTTCAAGAAGGGGCACAGGTCAGCCGGGTGCAGTGGCTCATGCCTGTAATCCCAGCACTTTGGAAGGCCTAGGCAGGTGGATCACTTGAGGCCAGGAGTTCAAGACCAGCCTGGCCAACATGGTGAAACCCTGTGTCTACTAAAAATACAAAAATTAGCCAGGTATAGTGGCTCACGCCTGTAATCCGAGCACTTTGGGAGGCCAAGGTGGGCAGATCACCTGAGGTGGTGAGACCAGCCTAGCCAACATGGCGAAATCCCATCTCTACTAAAAATACAAAATTTAGCCAGGCATGGTGGCGCATGCCTGTAATCCAAGATACTGAGGAGGCTAAGGCAGGAGAATCGTTTAAACCTGGGAGGTAGAGGTTGCAGTGAGCAGAGATGACAGCACTGCATTCCAGCCTGGGCAACAGAGCGAGACTCCATCTCAAAAAGAAAAAAAAAAGAAAGAAAAAAAGAAAAATGGAGAGGCACAGGTGATGTGACCACTGTGCCCCAATACCTACAAAGGTCCAGGAGTTGTCCAGGGGAGCCTGCGATGGCTGCTTCATGAGTGCTGCCATGTGGGGCCTCACTCAAGGCTCTCGTAGGAATCAGGCAGCTAGATTTTCCCCAGACACAGATAAACTCATGAAAAATAAATGATGCCTGCCTGCCATCCATTTCATAAATGGGACAAGAGATGGAAGGAAGGAGGGGGGCAGGAGGGAAGGGCCTTCCCCGCAGGAGGCATTGGAGCTTGGGGTCCCTCTCTATCCCCTTCCGTCACTCGCTTCCCTGCAGCCGGCTGTGACCACAAGGTGACATCCACCAGTGGTACCATCACCAGCCCCAACTGGCCTGACAAGTATCCCAGCAAGAAGGAGTGCACGTGGGCCATCTCCAGCACCCCCGGGCACCGGGTCAAGCTGGTAAGGGGCCCCTTCCCACTCCTTATGTGGTGTGGCCACCCCCGGTCAGAGGCACTGCCCAGAGCCGCATAGGCTGCAGGCTGAGCCCAGAGGCCTGCTATCCCCAGGAGACCCCAAGTCTGGCCTGGACAGAGCCCCTTTCCCAGTATAAGTTAGGGGCATCCCTGCCTTTGCCCTATTCCTGGGCCCTCCTTCATTGTCATCCCCAGCTGTGGCCGCTCCCATGGGTGTCCGTGAGGCCTAGGTTTGGGGCCCCCGTCCTCGCCCCACCTGCCCTCCAGGCAAATTTTTAATCTGTGCTCCTTCCTCATCCCCCTAGACCTTCATGGAGATGGACATCGAGTCCCAGCCTGAGTGTGCCTACGACCACCTGGAGGTGTTTGACGGGCGAGACGCCAAGGCCCCCGTCCTCGGCCGCTTCTGTGGGAGCAAGAAGCCGGAGCCCGTCCTGGCCACAGGCAGCCGCATGTTCCTGCGCTTCTACTCAGATAACTCGGTCCAGCGAAAGGGCTTCCAGGCTTCCCACGCCACAGGTACTGTCATTGGTTGTGGGAGTTTTCACTGAGCCTGGTCTCTAAGACGGGTAGAGTCAGGGGTTACAAAGCGGGTATGAAGGCATAGAGGGACTGAGCCCTGTGACCCAGGGCCGGGGGTGTGGGTGATGCAAACATTGTGTCCTGAGAACCAGGCCTGAGAGGCAGGGATAGGAGAATGTGGTTAGGGATTAGGATGGCAGTGATGACGATGGGCAGGAGAGGTTAGGGAACTCAGGGACAGAGAGGAAGGCCCCCAGAGGTCCCCCTGAGAGCATGCTGGCCACTGCAGCAGCCCAGCCACACACCAACTCTGAAATATACTCTATTCATTCTCCAATATTTATTTATTTATTTATTTTTATTTTTATTTATTTTTTATTTTCTGAGATGGAGTCTTGCTTTGTTGCCCCGGCTGGAGTGCAGTGCTCTGATCTTGGCTCACTACAACCTCCACTTCCTGGGTTCAAGCGATTCTCCTGCCTCAGCCTCCTGTGTAGCTGGGATTACAGGAGCCCGCCACCATGCCCAGCTAATTTTTGTATTTTTAGTAGAGACAGGGTTTCGTCATGTTGGCCAGGCTGGTC